>NC_042972.1:50717555-51022346 GCF_901001165.1 Salmo trutta | reverse complement strand
TCATTTTGAGTGTGACTCCAAATCCAGACCTCCATGGGTTGATAAATTGGATTTCCATTGATTATTTTTGTGTGATTTTGTTGTCAGCACATTCAACTATGTAAAGAAAAAGTATTTAATAAGATTATTTATTTCATTCAGATCTAGGATGTGTTGTTTAAGTGTTCCCTTTATTTGTTTGAGCGGTATTTATATATAGCGTTCTGTTGGTGGCAAGAAATTTATATAATTTAAATTAAAAAGTGCTGAATCAAGTGTAGTGTTTTTTTTGTTTTTTTTTGTACCAGTTCATAAACCATGTGACATGGAATTGGTATATCAAATCTCTTCCCATTTTATTTTACAACCTGTATGGCACAACAGTCAACATTTTTGTCCTCAAACGAAGCTGGTATATTTTTCTATTTATGCCAGTTTCTATTTATGCCAGTTCCTTTCTGCCAATTTGTGTCTTTTAATATATGACAAGCAAACAAGTTCCCTACCTTTTCCACGTGCCTCCTCCTTTTTTTGTGCTAATGCTGCATTCAGTTGGTTGTAAATTTGGATTGAGCAGATATTCCCATATACTGTATTTTCGATAGCTGCATATGTGACAACTCCTCTGTTTCTATTCATAATATCATTAATAAATACACATTTCTAACATTTTTTCCATGGATGTTTTTTTATTTTTATTAATCAGTATATTTGAGGTTAAACAACATTTTTGTAATATTTCTTCTATCTTTTCTGGAGGATAAAACTGAAATTGTAACCAGCTTTGTATGGCTTGTTTAAGAATCGACGATACTTTTAACAAAATGTCATTATCAATTAGTCGGAAATGAGAAGTTGTAATATTTATAAAGGCAAAAATGCAGTTTTTTAACAATGGATGAGCCTTTAATAATCTACTGGCGAACCATTTTGGGTTTAAGTATAATTTATGTATGAGTGAAGCTTTTAGTGAGAGGTTTAAAGCTTTAATATTTAAGAATTTTAGCTCCCCATATTCACTATATAAATAGGCACGTTTAATTTTGTCTGGTTTAGCATTCCAAATGAAATGTTTTTCTCAAATGATTTAAAAAATGAGTCGTTTGGAGTAGGCAGCGCCATTAGTAAGTAAACTGTGATAGGACCAAAGGGTTAATCAATGTGATTTTTTTCTAAAAAAATAGACCAGTATTTACTTCTCCATGGTTGCAGAATCTTATCTATTTTTGCAAACTTTCTATTGAAATTGATTGTGTTAAGTTAATTTATATTTTTTGAGATGTGAATACCAAGTATGTCTACTTCACCATCCACTCATTTTATTGGTAAACTACAAGCTAGTGTAAACCCTATCTTTTATATATTTTTTATTTTTACAATCCAATACCTAATATAGTACACTTGTCATAATTAGGTTTTAATCCAGAGGCTAGAAAAGTGATCAAGATCTCAATAAGACTGTAGGAATCCAGATTGCGGACGTAAGAAAAAACTAGTCGTAGGCATAGGTTGACACTTTTTATCCCCTGGATTTCTAACCCCTCGATGTTCTTGTTGGATCTCATTTTAAGAATCTATTCTTACTCTTAATAGTAAGTTGAGACCCCACTGAGTCTCCCCTCCCCCTCACTTATTCCTGGAACTGTCCCTGGTTATCAACATCAGTACCATCAGACAATAGCCACTTTAATATGTCACCCCCATTTCTCCTCATTTACACCTACCACCCAGACTCCAGGCTACAGCAATAAGTCTAGACACACAACCCCTGTTTACAAAGGGTCTAGAGACCCTTACAAATGTTGTCTAATAATATTTTACGTGTTCATATGTGTAAGACCTCTTACATGGTCTACATGTTTGTCTAATAATGTTTTATGTTGCATTGTACTTGTAAGTACACAGTTGACATTGTGGTCATAACTAGTGATGGGGAAACAAAGCTTCCTGAAGCATTAAGGCTTTCTAGCCACACTGGTGGCACCTGCTGGTCAAAATAATGTAGAGCAGAGTAGCCTTTTTGTCTTCTACTGAAACCAATACCAATCAGGTGGTTGTTCTACAAAACAAATCCAAGGACGAGCGGATAAGAGGCAATCCGTAATTTCGATTAAGACATTAATGAGCGAGCTAGGACGGATGTAGTCATAACTTTGTTCAGCACTTTTGAAATGTACAGTGACAGAATTCAGAACATGGGTCGTTCTTACAGTATTCTCCCTGCACACCAAGTTAGAACCATAGGATAAATAAAGGGGGCATATAAGTAGACAATGAAAGCTCTTAAAATATTAAATGATTACATGTCTCTAAAATAGGCTACATGTGTACCACCAAATCAGAACAGTAGGCTAAGTTATGAGGGGGAAAGGGACCAAATTATTAGGGTGAGGCACATGGGCTACTAACAGCTTACTACACAACATACACTTAGTATTACTTTCTTAGCTACAGTATACATATCTCCCTGGCATATTACATCATTTATGCAGCAGCATACAAGACATTTCTGGACACCCCTTGTTGTGCTGTACTAACTTGGAGCTGCCTTACTCAAGAAAGCAAGAAAGAGACCATGTTTGTATGCGGCTTTATTAACTCAATTATATATATTTTTTACATTGTTTGCAAACTGGTATGTGACCCGTATTAATGCCAAAATAATATGCAAAACAGACAACAAAATTAGATAAATATACAGTATCAGTCAAACGTTTGGACACACCTACTTATTCAAGGGTTTTTCTTATTTTTTTTACTATTTTCAACATTGTAGAATAATAGTGAAGACATCAAAAAAAACTAAGAAATAACACATATGGAATCATGTAGTAACCAAAAAAAGTGTTTAACAAATCAAAATATATTTGAGATTCTTCAAAGTAGCCACCCTTTGCCTTGATGACAGCTTTGCACAATCTTGGCATTCTCTCAACCATCCCTAAGACACTCGTATCACACCGTAGTGCCATCAGACTTCTGATACCAGTGCAGGATGAAAGGGAGCCACAAAATGTGAACCTCCTATGATATAGAAAAGTATTTTGTATTTTCAAAATACAAACTACAGCTCTTAAAAGTATCTTGTTACAAAATACATTGGTGTAGTTCAGCCCAGTGTAATATAAATGACAAAATATTGAGAAGACATTTAAATACATATTTCAAATACATGTAACAAAAATACTGCCCGTCTTTGGTTGCATTTTAATCGGGATTGGAATGATTTTAATATCCATTTTTTGTAGTCTACTTTTACATTTTTGGTCTTGAGCTAGGGTATGGCGACTGCAAGTGCTTAAATAAGTCACCCACCACCAACTACATTAAGTCACTGAACCAAGTCACACAGCAAATTCTCCAGTGTTAAATCAACACTGACAGTGTTAAATCTAACACTATGCAAGTGTCAAGACCAAAATACAGGTCCACACTTTTCAGTGTTAAATTTGCACTGTGCTTGGTGCTGATGCTATTACACTTTGTCAGTGTTAGGGAATGAACACTTTTACTGTTATGCAATAACACTTGATATTATTCTTAACAATAGGAAGTGTATATAGTTTACACCAACGATGTTATGCAATAACCTTTTTGTAACACGAGGAAGTTTGTAACAATAGCGTTGTGCAAAGAGGTCCATATCTCTTGACAAGGTGGCTTGTGTATATAGTTTGCACCAATGGTGTCATCAATAACACCTCATACAGTATTTTTAACCATTACACAAATACTTCCGTATCTCTTGACAAGGTCGCTTGTGTTGGATTAAGGACATTACAATAATATTTACGAGTATTTAATGCCACATGCTCTTATGTAAGCATTTACAAAAACTTCATGACTGGCAGTGGACATGTTCAAACTTTTATTAAAATAACCATACCCCAGTTAAACTGGTACAACACTTCCACTCATGGGTGGCCAAAAATAACTAATTGAAAGCCACGCCTAAGCCACACCGCAAATATAATTTCCCAGTGTGCCTTTGAGTGAATTGTACTTATCACCCATTACTATTTGTTAGTGACAGACAGTTGCTGAATTCATTCATTTTCAATCATGTGGACTTCACCAAGTGAGCTCCTATTGGAGGCAAATATTATCATTAAAATTAACCTCTTTAGGACAATACATTAAATAGATCATAAGGCCTTACTTTGATGGCCAAGTTTTACCCTAACACAGTGTGGTTAGGTGCCTCTTGGTTTAAAGGCCACATCAGGCCTGCAAGTCACATTATGCTGGATTGCAAAGTGATGCGTAATTCCTATTTGAATCCAGCCAGAGTTAGGTCCTTCAACAGCTGGAATTTTTATTCACCCGCAACCTGCATTCAGAATGATTGACAGGGTTAGGAGCATTGCTCTTCTTCTTATGTGGCTTTTTAGGGCGGACTACACCAGAAACGTGTATTGCCGTCCTCTACTGGATGCCAAAAAAAGTAGAAAATCCAAAACGGAAAAGGGAATTAAACAAAAACGTTTAATCCACTCAAACATCCGAATAACAAAAAAACCAAAATCCTTCAGATCCGGTGACCTGAGAGGACAGAACTGCTGCTCCAGTCAATACGCCATGGAGCTCCTCAACCGTTACATCCTTCATTCCCAAGAAGTGTTCAGCTGCAGATACAGTGATATCAATCTTTGAGTTCTCATCCACGCCTACAGTGCAGTTTATCAACATAGCAATAAATGCCCGAAAATGTACTTTCTTCACAACAACGGTATATGGATCCTGCACCTTGCGAATAGCACCCACAGCACTGGTCTGCTGTGACTCCACGGCAACCGAACCCTTACCGCACAATCAGAGAACTCATGCATCCCACCACCACATCATAATCTTCCCCAGCCAAATAATCACTCAGGCCATACTCTCTGCAAGAACTTGACACCTGCCCAAACGCCTTGCAGTTGGAACACTCGAGTAACCTGAGGACAAATGCCCTCACAGTGTAACTCACATATCCCATCTTGACATGTGTAGGGAGCGACTCCTCATCAAAAAACAGTAACACAGATGTACATCTATCTTCTCTCCATTGAACATATGCGCCAATTGTCGACCCCCAATTACTCTGGGAATTTTCATCTTGATATTCTCAGCACCAACTTCCAAAGAGACTCCAGAAATCACACCCTTTATTGGTGCCCTGCGCCGAAAATCAAAGACGGCAACCTCTTTCTCCTTGATTCTTTTGAGGCACCATGTGCACTCCTTTTTGTTCTGCCAACACACAAAAAAAATCCACTTCTGGTCACCCTCACAGATTCCACAGTACCCAAAACTTTCTTCACCCTCTTACCAATATCAAACGGATCTCCCAGGTACATCTTCTTATCCTCAAACCGCACTCCTACTACAAATTGTGAAGTAGTTGCGTCATGAGCAGTAGGCTTACTAGACAGCATTTTAACTGCGATTCTAGCTCTCTGTAGTCCATCCAGTATTCTCACCATCTTCATGCTCATCTTTGCTAGCGCCATCAGAGTCATACTCAGTATCAGCTTGTACCATTCTCATGCCACCTTCATGCTCCCGCGTCACCGTCTTGAATTCGTCACAGCCATTGGCCTCTGCATGCAGTTAGATACATAGTGTGGACGCTACCTAAACCGTTTTAACTGGAACAACCATTTCAGGAATGGGTGCAATAAATCTAACTAACTGATTGAATTAATTTACAACATTTTTATTGTATTTATTTTTGTATAGCATAATGTTCATGCAGAAACACAGATATTAAACATAATCCTAAACGAATCTACCTGCAGTAGAGCATACTGGGAAATCTGATAATGATAGGCATGGTTTTGATGGGAACGTTTTAAACCAGAGAAGAAGAGGAAAAGCGAGAGGGATAACTTTGCCCAAAATCTGTCTTCTCCAACAGGTGGTGTTTTTTGTTGCTGTTTTTTTTACTCACCAAGCGACTTTTTGTATGGAGTGTCAACTTTGGTTAACAAAAAATTGCTTATTTGCTCAATTTATACGTTTTGTAATGCTTAGGTTGTTACGAGTGTACTGATATAAGTAGGACATTTAAAGATCCCAGCAACTTTGAGAAAATAAACTTTATATCGTGTTGGGCCTGTGATCACGATTGTATCTGCCCTCTCATTGGCTAGAATGATTCCACCCGCTCTTGCCTCCTCCGCCTTCCATGTTTGAAGACATGTATTTTCATTGTTACAGTGGTTAACGGAGTATCTGGTCAATATAATGGATAATCTGTGGTAAAACTAACACAATCACACTCAACACTAGTTATTAATGTTACACTGAAAAAGAAGCACTAGGTAACACTGGCCAATTTTGCTGTGCACAAATGTTTGTGCAATTTGTTTACAACACTTCTGGACATGCAATAACTTGCATGTCCAGAAGTAAATAACTTTGAAAGTAAAACTAAGATTTATTCTGTAATCTGAGTTTAGATGTATCATTTAGCTCACCTGGCACTGATGTGAGTATCAACATGTCGTGTGTAAGAGAGAGTGAAGGCCATGACTTGAATTGTTACCGTCATGTGTGTTCCTGCATGTTAGTTCTTTCTGCATTGCATAGATCAGTGTTTCCCAAACTCGGTCCTGAGGACTCCAAAGAGTACAGGTTTTGGCACTATTCAAATAACCAAATCTTAATGATGAATTCATTATTTGAATCAGCTGTGTAGTGTTCGGGCAAAAAACAAAACTTGCACCCCTCAGGGTCCCCAGGACTGAATTTGGGAAACACTGGCATAGATACATTGTCATATGTTAGATAACTCGGTCTGCAATGACCTGTTGTTACTACTACACTACACAGGGCAGTGAGATTAGAAATCTTGTTATTGAAATAAACAAGACAAGTGCTGTGGAAATGAAATAAGCTTGACTCTAACTGTACACAGTATCTAGACCCCTCAAACTCAACTCTGGACCTCAAAGCCAGTTCCTCTGCGTTTTTTCATTGTTCCTCTCTAATCAGGGACTGATTTAGACTTGGGACAACAGGTGGGTGCAAATAAGGATCAGGTAGAACAAAAAAACAGCAGGTTCCGGACCTCACAGGGGAAGAGTTAAATACCCTTGCTATAGATGGAACACCTGCTTCTGATGATTCACATGGTATTAAAGGATGTTTTGTGAATCCAGATCATCTGGGATCCACAGAGACAACATTGTAGGCTTTGAGAAACAGTTATTAAATACATGACGGGTGGTCTGAGACAATATCTAAGCTGTTGGCATTCTAATTCTCTTGACTTTCTTTTGTGTATGCAATTTTGAAATGGACAGTAAAGAGTTGCTTTTTACACAAGTTGAAGAAGATGTTATGTACAGTACAATACAATTTGCCAGGAAGCAGGACAGTGTGCTCTTATGAAGTTTGATGGGGATTTGTTAACTTTTTCATTTTTGAATTTCAATGCAACTTTTTTTTAAACCCACTGAGCTGCGCATTCTTCCTATTGCATGACATGTAAACATTTAATGATTGCACATGCTTTATCTTTTAGTAATCTGATCATCTTGAGGCCTTTATTGTCTGAAGCCAACATTATTCTACAGTGCCATACGTGAATATGCTAATGCAGGGCTCTCCAACCCGGTTTCTGGAGAGCTACTGTCCTGCAGGTTTTCACTCCCACCCTAATCTAGAACACCTGATTCTAATAATTAGCCGGTTGCTTAGCGACAACTAGGGTTGGAGCGTAAACCTACACGAGGATAGCTCTCCAGGAACTGGGTGGGAGAGCCCTGGATTAAAGGAATTGACCAAGGGGATTTAGAGACTTAACTCCATAACGAGACATTATCGTATCTTCCTCTCTATTTACTCCAGTCCACATTCCCATTTATATTGTAATAGGCTCTCCTGCGTGGCTTCATTCTTCCCAGAGGTCTTAGCGTGCTGTCACTGCTGTGGTACAAGCCGGTTTACTCTGAGGCCTGGATGTGGTGAAGCAAGGTCATGAGGGTTCTGTGAAAACGCTCTCTTATACTCAGTCTTGGGAAACATAACAAACACATTGACCATGGAATGCACCATCCTGGGTTTCATAAAAGGGTTCAGAGGTGTAGCACTTGAGTTAGCAAGTTGATTGAGAGCATATTCACATTTATAGTGCTTTATATTGTACTTATCCACACAAATGAGCCACGTTACAATTCCCACCAAGTGGGTTATCCCTATTGGCATGTTATCCTAGTGTTTGCCTTTCACGCCAATGACCAGAGTATGCATCCCTGTCTCACCCTTCACTGCATTCGTTTCAGAAGTGAGATGGCGGCAGTGAGGCGATCGGAACGCACAGCCGGATATGTGAGGAGGCTGAAGTGGTCATAGCATGTGCCTTTCCGTTCGCAGGGGGCAGTGCAGCGATCCTCGCTAATGAGCCATGTTACAATTCCCACCAAATGGGTTCACGCTATTGACACGATGCATAGAGCATTTGCCTTTCACGCCAGCTACCTGGGTGCGCATCCCTAAGGCAATCTGCTGCATTTCCCAGAATTCAATACCCAGGCCTCAAAAATGCCTGATAAGAGCCATGAAGAAACCTATCCCGTTTCACTGGAAGAGGAATAACAGGGTTTAAATATTCTCCCAGTATGGTCTGCACCTAGGCCATACAATTGTTAACCAATCAATATCAACCCCTTCAATAATGACATGAATAGAAAGAGTTAATATTAGCGGAGTACCAAACAATTTGTTTGCGCACTAACCAATTGAATTGATGTCATCCTACCAAACTCTGGACATAAGCAGCTCTGTGACACCACAGCTGCTTACTGAATGTGAATATACACTGCTCAAAATAAAGGGAACACTTAAACAACACAATGTAACTCCAAGTCAATCACACTTCTGTGAAATCAAACTGTCCACTTAGGAAGCAACACTGATTGACAATAAATTTCACATGCTGTTGTGCAAATGGAATAGACAACAGGTGGAAATTATAGGCAATTAGCAAGACACCCCCAATAAAGGAGTGGTTCTGCAGGTGGGGACCACAGACCACTTCTCAGTTCCTATGCTTCCTGGCTGATGTTTTGGTCACTTTTGAATGCTGGCGGTGCTTTCACTCTAGTGGTAGCATGAGAGGGAGTCTACAACCCACACAAGTGGCTCAGGTAGTGCAGCTCATCCAGGATGGCACATCAATGCGAGCTGTGGCAAGAAGGTTTGCTGTGTCTGTCAGCGTAGTGTCCAGAGCATGGAGGCGCTACCAGGAGACAGGCCAGTACATCAGGAGACGTGGAGGAGGCCGTAGGAGGGCAACAACCCAACACCGTGGGCTTACAGCCCAACACCGTGCAGGACGTTTGGCATTTGCCAGAGAACACCAAGATTGGCAAATTCGCCACTGGCGCTCTGTGCTCTTCACAGATGAAAGCAGGTTCACACTGAGCACGTGACAGACGTGACAGAGTCTGGAGACGCCATGGAGAACGTTCTGCTGCCTGCAACATCCTCCAGCATGACCGGTTTGGCGGTGGGTCAGTCATGGTGTGGGGTGGCATTTCTTTGGGGGGCCGCACAGCCCTCCATGTGCTCGCCAGAGGTAGCCTGACTGCCATTAGGTACCGAGATGAGATCCTCAGACCCCTTTGAGACCATATGCTGGTGCGGTTGGCCCTGGGTTCCTCCTAATGCAAGACAATGCTAGACCTCATGTGGCTGGAGTGTGTCAGCAGTTCCTGCAAGAGGAAGGCATTGATGCTATGGACTGGCCCCCCAGTTCCCCAGACCTGAATCCAATTGAGCACATCTGGTACATCATGTCTCGCTCCATCCACCAACGCCACGTTGCACCACAGACTGTCCAGGAGTTGGCGGATGCTTTAGTCCAGGTCTGGGAGGAGATCCCTCAGGAGACCATCCGCCACCTCATCAGGAGCATGCCCAGGCGTTGTAGGGAGGTCATACAGGCACGTGGAGGCCACACACACTACTGAGCCTCATTTTGACTTGTTTTAAGGACATTACATCAAAGTTGGATCAGCCTGTAGTGTGGTTTTCCACTTTCATTTTGACTCCAAATCCAGACCTCCATGGGTTGATAAATTGGATTTCCATTGATTATTTTTGTGTGATTTTTTTGTCAGCACATTCAACTATGTAAAGAAAAAAGTATTTAATAAGATTATTTATTTCATTCAGATCTAGGATGTGTTGTTTAAGTGTTCCTTTATTTTTTTGAGCAGTATATATACAGTACCAGTCAAAAATTTGGACACACCTACTTACTCAAGTGGTTTTCTTTATTTTCTACTATTTTCTACATGGTAGAATAACACACATGGAATCATGTAGTAATCAGGTATATTTTATATTTGAGATTCTTCAAATTAGCCACCCTTTGCACACACTTGGCATTCTCTCAACCAGCTTCACCTGGAATGCTTTTCCAACAGTCTTGAAGGAGTTCTCACATATACTGAGCACTGGTTGGCTGCTTTTCCTTCACTCTGTGGTCCAACTCATCCCAAACCATCTCAATTGGGTTGAGGTCAGGTGATTGTGGAGGCCAGGTCATCTGATGCAGCACTCCGTCACTCTACTTGGTCAAATATCCCTTACACACCCTGGAGGTGTGTTTTGGGTCATTGTCCTGTTGAAAAAGCAGCAGGTAGCCTAGTGGTTAGAGCATTGGGCCAGTAACTGAAAAGTTGCTAGATCGAATCCCTGAGCTGACAAGGTAAAAATCTGTCGTTCTGCCCCTGAACAAGGCAGTTAACCCACTGTTCCTAGGCTGTCATTGTAAATAAGAATTTGTTCTTAACTGACTTGCCTAGTTAAATAAAGGTTAAATAAAAAACGAAAAAACGAAAAACAAATTGTGTGTCATTGCAGAATGCTGTAGTAGCCATGCTGGTTAAGTGTGCCTTGAATTCTAAATAAATCACAGTGTCACCAGCAAAGCACCATCACACCTCTTCCTCCATGCTTCACGGTGGGAACCACACATGCGGAGATAATCTGTGTCTCACAAAGACACAGCGGTTGGAACCAAAAATGTCAAATTTGGACTCATCAGACCAGATTTCCGCTGGTCTAATGTCCATTGCTTGCGTTTCTTGGCCCAAGAAAGTCTCTTCTTCTTATTGGTGTCCTTTGGTAGTGGTTTCTTTAGAGAAATTTGACCATGAAGGCCTGATTCACACAGTCTCCTCTGAACAGTTGATGTTGATGTGTCTGTTACTTAAACTCTGTGAATGTATAACTCTGGGTCTTCCTTTCCTGTGGCGGTCCTCATGAGAGCCAGATTCATCATAGCACTTGATGGTTTTTGCGACTGCACTTGAAGAAACGTTCAAAGTTCTTGACATTTTCGGGATTGCCTGACCTTCATGTCTTAAAGTAATTATGGAATGTTGTTTCTCTTTGCTTATTTGAGCTGTTCTTGTCATAATATGGGCTTGGTATTTTACCAAATAGGGCTATCTTCTGTATACCACCCCTACCTTGTCACAACACAATGGATTGGCTCAAACGCATTAAGAAGGAAAGAAATGCCACAAATGAACTTTTAACAAGGCACACCTGTTAATTGAAATGCATTCCAGGTGACTATCTCATGAAGCTGGTTGAGAGAATGCCAAGAGTGTGCAAAGCTGTCATCAAAGCAAAGGGTGGCTACTTAGAAGAATCTCAAATATAAACTATATTTTGATTTGTTTAACACTTTTGTGGTTACTCCATGATTCCGTATGTTATTTCATAGTTTTTATGTCTTCACTATTATTCTACAATGTAGAAAATAGTACAAATAAAGAAAAACCCTTGAATGAGTAGGGGTGTGTCCAAACTTTTGACTGGTACTGTATGTATGTATGTATGTATGTATGTATGTATGTATGTATGTATGTATGTGTGTGTGTGTGTGTGTGTGTGTGTGTGTGTGTGTGTGTGTGTGTGTGTGTGTGTGTGTGTGTGTGTGTGTGTGTGTGTGTGTGTGTGTGTGTTTTTTTAAAACAGTTAACTTTTATGAAAGTTTTGTAATCACTTTTATTTGGTCAAACCCTGGAACACGTGACTCATGCGACAAGTCACGGTCCATGTTTGGGGAGCCCCTTGTTTGTAAGTTGAATTGGAAGTTGGGAGAGAACTACTGTTGACTTTACTCTTCTATCATTGCTCTCTGGGTTTCTGAGATCAAGGTCTGTGTTTGTGTGTTAGAGATGGGGAGAAAAAGGAAAAACGGACAGATGGACAGAAAAGGAGGCAGGGACAAGATTCGACATGGGCTCTTGCAATTCTTGAGATTGCATTGACAAAATGTAACTCTTGGACGGTTATTTAAAAATATTTTAGTAGAATGACAGTTCACACGTGACACGTAGGTGGTCTTGGAAGTCCCGATGGGCTGCAGATATCCTTCTGATATTACTACTTCTCAGGCACAAATGTGCTGACTTGCTTCTCAGCCCACCCTGGGGTTTGCCATATCTCTTTATAATCAGTGGTCTGTTATTCTTTCTCCCTCCTTCTCTTCCTCCACATTCCCAATTCCAGGAAATATTACAAGAGGACGGTGAGCCACAGAACCTTTTCCCATCTGCCTATTAAAAATGTTTGAAGATACTCTACACTGCCTTATTTCTCCAAATAAACAGAGTGAGATTGAATGGCATGGACTCTGGTCCAACTCTGGTCCAGGTTTGAAGCAGCAGGACCTGGCCAGGGTGTGGGGGACACATGGACCATGCGAGGAAGCAGCAGGTAGGCGCATCCCGGAGAGACCTGGACAAAGAGCCTCTCTGTTCACCATGTTGGTTTGCACAGGGGACGAGGAGCCACGTCGGGTAGGACGAGGGGTGTGTCTGTTTTCCTAAGGATCTAGATAGAAGAGTCGAGAATGGTTGAGTTCCTACGATGCATCCCCCATGGCTTTCAAAGTTCTCTCGTTTATTCTGTTTCTATATTGTTTCCTGTACTACCGTAGTATGACAGAGATGAACTCAAAGCCGTCAGTGCACTCAACACCACAGTGCATGGCCACATAATGATTAAGCAATAGGTTTTCCAATTTAGCACATTTTCTATACAGTCCTCACCATACAGAATGTAAAAATGTTTCTACTTCATGTTCATCATCTCCAGCACCACCCAAACATCAACATATGTGTAAATGGTGCGTTTCTATGTTTATTAGTAAAAAAGATAGAGAATAAGTGTTTCCAATGACATCATCAGTCTGCAGCGTGTGATTTTGACCAATTGTCAGTAGGCATTGCCTACTAATTGTCTACTAATTGGTTGATGATGTCATTGGAAAAGCTTATCTTTATCTTTTTTCCTACAAAACATAGAAACACGGCATTTTCATATATGTTGATGTTGGGGTTGTGCTGGCGATGATGAATATGAAGTTGAAATATTTTGACATGTCCCTTCAAGCTAGGTGAGACAACATATCACAGTCTAATATACAGGATGCAAACATTCCATTGCACTAAACAATGGAGTACACCAAACTTTAGGAACACCTTAAAAATAGTAATATTTTACACACACATAAGCAATAATTTCTGATGAAAAAACACAAACGTGAAAATTGGTGTATATATAATTTTGGAAATAAACTCATGAAATACTAACCTTAAAGAGTGATTGCCTCTAAAAGGCAACTTCTTGTTTGAAAACAGCCTATGTGGCATTGATATGAGTCAGAAACATTTATTATTGTGTCATAAATTGACTATAAAGTATAAATAGGATATTTTTTATCATAAAGTCAGTCTGGTCCAAAACTGAGATTTGAGAGATGGTATGCCACGGAATGAAGGGTACCGTAACAGTTTTCCTTAGGTTGGGCTTGTTTCAATCCTGCCTACATGCCCACAGCTGGCAGGACCAAAGTAATCATCAATTCGGAGAGTGCAGCTGCATGCGAACTGATAAGGATAAATACATCGAATGTCAAACCAAATTGACCATGAACATTTGATATTCTTATCCTTATCTACAATGTACATAGGGCAATATTTGAAATGGTCAATAGCTCCAAATTTCAATGACTTAAAAACCTCAAACCAATTATAAATTGTAGAAATTCATATACAAATACTGGAAAAAAATGGTAAGACAAATAAAAGATGTGCAACATTAAAATATTGTTCCATTTACATTGTGTAGTTTATTGACGATCCCTAATGAGCCTCACAGATAGCCTATCCAAAGACAAACCAACTTTGCCATGATTCCACACCAGCCAGCTGAAGCTAATTGGCGAAAGAAGTTTGACTCGTTTGAGTGGTAAGGCGAAAGCAACCAACTGTAGATGAAAGTCGAGGAGTGAAGTCGGGGGAGGTGCATCTGTGACAGCTGAAAGTCGGACATTGATGTGGTTTTTCAACCTCAAGGCAGTTTATAAAAGTAGTTCTTTATAATGCTGAAATAAACATGTCTCCAACCCCATATTACACACAAACTAAAAATATCTGTGTAAATTCAATTGGTGAGGTAGCCTAGTGGTTAGAGCGTTGGGCCACTAACCAAAATGTTGCTGTTTTGAATCCCCAAGCTGACTAGGTAAAAACAATCTACTGATGTGCACTTGAGCAAGGTACTTAACCCTAATTGCTCCTGTAAGTTGCTCTGGATAAGAGTTGCTGCTAAATTACTCAAATGTGAGAGAGAGTCTCACATACATTTGTACATATCCACTGTATACATGAATTGTGGCAAAGTTGTTTCAGTCGCATTTTCATTTGTGTGGGTCAAACAAAACACCCTAATGATTGGTTGACAATAGAGCCTCCCACAATGAAGGTGATGGATGCAGGATGAGATGTGGTCTAAGGCACTGCATCTCAGTGCGTCACTACAGACCCTGGTTCGATTCCAGGCTGTATCACAACCGGCCATGATTGGGAGTCCCATAGGGCGGCCCAGCGTCGTCCGGGTTTGGCCGGGGTAGGCAGTCATTATAAATAAGAATTTGTTCATAACTGACTTGCCTAGTTAAATAAAGGTAAAATAAAATATCAAAAAATGACAAATTCAGCACGATCACTCAGTGGGCACGTTTGAATGGTAAGGCGAAAGTAGACTGTAGACTGTAGACGGAAGCCGAGGAGTAATGTTGGGAGAGGTACATATGAAGCGACAGCAAGTCTGACAACTTCTGCTGTTTCTAGGAAACGCGACAATGGCATTCACCTTTATTATTGCCGATGAAGTAGATGATATGGAAATTCCACCTCACCTACAATATTTTTTCAATTTTATTCACAATTAATAGAAAATCAACCAATTGGAATTTGTTTGGTGAAAATATTACAGACAAGACAAATTGTAGGCTATAACATCAGACACAACGTTACAGTAACATCTAGATAAATATATTAGCTATATTATTCGCAAGTAGGATATTTCATTGATTTATGTTAGAAATGTGGATCACATGTAGCCTATGTAATTAGATTGGAAGGATGTAAGGATGAAGATGTATTCAAGCTCTAAATAGTCATCCCCCCAAAAAAAGTAAACATGCATTGATAACCAATGATAGGTGGCAACATCAATCATTTATGATCATGTAGTGCCCTTTGCTTCCCCCAAAAACAGAAGGTTGTCTCCCACAATGCTTTGTAATCCATAGGTTATTACATTAGAAAAGACCCAGCAGCTGGGTCAACCCAGCATGAAAGTGAATAAAAACCCAACTGATGGTTAAATTAACCCATGTTTGGGTATTCCAAAGGTGTGGCCAATTGGGGCGTGGCTTTCATATAGCTCTTTTTGGCCACCCCATGAAAGTACATGTCATTACTGGTCATCATGTTAATCACATCAACAACCCAACCTGGTGCTTTTTTAAAAAGAAAACAACCCAACTAAGTGACCCAACAACTGGGTCAAAATAACAATGTGTATTCTGTCCAATATTTACCCTAATTGGGTTGTTTTCAACTGATCATTTTTTAAAGTGCAGGCTTGGCTCCATCACTTAGACGCATTGGAAATCGTTTCTTTGTCTGGATAGACCAGAAAATGTGACACATCACTCCCTGACACTTCAAGTCAACTCCACTGACAAAGTGGCAGTTGAGAGCAGACAGATGGGGCTTTCTGGCACTATAAGGCACTGGACCCTGCGACTTTCACAGAGCACTTTGTACACCAAAATGTCAGTCGGAACCGGTTCAGAAACGCTCAAAATCGTATGTTCTGGAGCTTTATAACCAGGCAAGGCATGCTTTTTCAAGGCTCCACTGATTGGCTCCATCCAGAGTGGCATGGCTGGTGCTTGGCATTCCATGGAAGATCATTCCCCTCTTTGTGTGATGGTTCCTTCCCCTGCTGGCACCACAAGGCTTTGTGTAAGCCCCTGTGAGATTGGTCCAACACAAGGACAGGGGGGAGATCAGGGAGGTCATCGGGTACACAGAGTGAGGATGTAATTAAGTCCCTTTGTACAATCATATTACTACAATTAAAGTTTCCATGATGATTTGTCAACTCTCAATTAAGACATCAGTATGGTGATGCCGCATGGTTACACATCTAAGACTTACGTTGGAGTCTGAGATTCATTTAATCTGGCAGCAGGTCAAGAAGTCAACTGTCAAATTCAATCAACACTTTACATCAAGGTTTATTTAAAAAGCATTCATAAAGGGGTTTATAAGTAGCTTATAAACTGTTAATTATTAGTTTATAGATAGTTCATGAATATGCAATAAACTGTTAAATACATTGACTGAAATTGTTACCTCAATCAGGCTATTTGCATTGCTGACAAACTAAAACACAAAGATACAAAGTACAGTGAAATACTACAAGTCAATTACTGTACTTGATAGGGAGTTAATTACTGTCTTCACGATAGGGACGGACTGGCCATAGGGCAATTCTGGCAAATCCCAAATTGCGTACCATTATGAGACTAATTTTCCACATTCATTCAGCAGTCACTTTCAACACTTTCATCTTGTTTACAGTAGTCAGGATTGGTCAAATCCTGGTGCCTAGCTGACCCAGTTAGTTAGTAATGCATGTATGTACGGTAGCCTTCAGTTCAGCTTTCCAGGTACAGAACAAACAAATAAAATGAGTCATTATGAGATAAAAGAACGATTTCACAATGTAGGGTGACGTAGGGAGAGGGACTTACGTTACAGCTCTACACTTAAAAATGCTGCAATTTGGGTTCTTTGGTAACGCAGCGCTGGGGACATATTGGACAGAACACGTGCTGGGTTATTTTGACCCAGCCAGTTGGGCTTTGTGAATAACCCAAAATGTTGGGTTGTTTGGATTACCCAAGCATATTAATTTAACCATCAGTTGGGTATTTTTTACTTTCATGCTGGGTTGGCCTAGCATCTGGGTCTTTTTGAACCTAATACTTAGCTTGTTTTCAGGCGATTTGGATTTTAGATAAATCTTAATGGCAACCCGTGACAGTAAATGTAATTCCTGTTCATCATTCTAAGTTTACATACGACAAACGTATGTATTCCTTCATTTGTTTAGCATTTTACACATTCTTCTAGAATGTTATGATTATTAATTATAATAAGGTTTATCACCATATTGCATCCCAACAATTGGCTTTACATAGGCTTTTAGGGAACTCACACAGTTCTCTAAGCCTTATTGAAGCTACAAAATTGTCAATGTTTGACCTTAACAGATGAACAGAAATGACATTTGCTCTCACCGGTGGCTAAAAATAACTGAAACCCACGCCCCTTACTAAACTACACTTCCAGTCTTCTGATCTGACCCCATGGGTCATAGCTCAATAACCCAGCAACAATATCCCAGCATCAACAACCAAACATTGCTCTTTGTAAAGAAAACAACCCAACTAAGTGACCCAAAACCTGCAACCCAGCAGTTGGGTTAGCCAAACAACTCAGCATTATTTCGAGTGTACGTACATTGGCTGAAGAAACTGAAAGACTCTTCACAAGAACTAATTTGGGGTTTGAATAGATTTCATTAGGTCAACTCTGTGTAAGGTCCTATTATGGATTTATTTAATATGAAACAACACAGAAGTGAGATTTTCCTCACCAATAGTCGAATGAAAGTAAAATTAAACAAGAGTTTGTCGATTTCTGTATTCATTTAAAATCAAATGTTTTTTTTATTGCTCTTGAATTAAATATTTTACTGTTTTTAATCTGCGATCACTGTTGAATCACTGTTTCAGACATTGACGTCCAGTCAGGATAGGCATGGTAGGCAATGCCTGCCCTGTGATAATGTAATAAACAAAGCCAAATATGAAAAGCCTCCCCCCAAAAGGGTAAAAGGTACACATTTCTTTGGTGAAAAACAGTAGGATAAATACACATGTAGGTAGAGACATTCCATTCTAGTTCTTTTCTGTTATCTGTGTCACATTCACTGCCTTTAAACTCCTGATCATAAATAAACCAAGGCGCAGTGTGCATGGAATTCCACATCTTTTAATGAAGATGAAACTCACCAAACAACAAAACAGGAGAAAAACTAAACGTGGCATTCTGTGCTGCTCACAGGCAGCTACACAAAAACAAGATCCCACAATCACAGGTGGGAAAAGGCTGCCTAAGTATGATTCCCAATCAGAGACAACGATAGACAGCTGCCTCTGATTAGGAACCATACTCGGCCAAAAACAAAGAAACAGACAACATAGAATGCCCACCCCACATCACACCCTGACCTAACCAAATAGAGAAATAAAACGGCTCTCTAAGGTCAGGGCGTGACAATCTGATGTTTTTTTCTCAATGATTCTTGTTTTTTATGCTCAATAATGTGCCGTTTTGGAGGGTTTGAAGACTGGAACGTCAACAATAATGAAAGTTAAGACCAGATAGAGGCAGCATAAAGGAGCAGCTCTACAAGACGTGACACAACAGGCAACCACATTCCCCCTCACTGCTAGCTGTTGGGCAGGCGAGCAGTGAGTACTGGACTGTCCACTTGTCTGAAATGTCATTACCAATTAATACTTTTACTTGTACTTTACTTGACTATTTATACTTTTAACAACTTTTACTTTTACACTACTACATTCCTTAAGAACATTTTTACTTTTTACTCCCATACATTTTCCCTGACACCCAAAACTACTTGTTACATTTAGAATGCTCAGGCAGGACAGCAATATGTTCTAATTCACACACCTATCAATATAATGTGTTGTCATCCCTACTGCCTCTGATCTGGCGGACTCACTAAACACAAATACTGTGTTTGTAAATGACATCTAAGTGTTGGAGTGCGCTCCTGTCTGTCCGTAAAAATAAAAAATAAAAATTAAATCATGCTGTCTGGTTTGCTTAATATAAGGAATTTACTGCGTAGAATTGTCTTTTACTCAAGTATGACAATTGAGTACTATTTCCACCACAGTACTTAAGTACACCTAAAACCAGATACTTTTAGACTTTTGCTCAAGTAGTATTTTGCTGGTTGAATTTCACTTTTACTTAACTTATTTTCTATTAAGGTATCTTTACTTTTTCTCAAGTATGACAATTGAGTACATTTTCACCACTGCCAATAGTATTTGCCTTCACTGTAAACTACAAGGCATTTTAAACTCAAACACTTCTAGTAAGTTGAACTCAAAGTCAATGAAGAAGTCACATCAACTGAATTTGTAAAAGTTATGATAACAAATGACCTTTTTTCACAGCATGTCCTACTGCAGGTAGATTTTGGGGAATTATTTTAATATCTGTATTTTCACATGTGCATTTAGTGATTGATTAATCTAATCTAATTAATCTAATGCAACACAAATATAAAAAACATACATTTTTCTAAACTAATCCAATCATTTAGTTAGATTCTTTGCACCCGTTACTGAAATGGTGGGACCAGTTGTACTGTTAGAGAGGCCAGTTACATTAGACGTTATTGTTGTCATATCGTTTTCTTCACTGCATTGCAGGCATTAGCAGGCAAAAGACCATGTTCATAATCATCATCGTTGCCACTGTCTAATAACGGATGTAAAAAAGAACGATTGCAAAAATTTGTTATGAAAAAATTATTTCATACTCCACATTTAGGGGGGCCACAAGGGGGTCCAAAATTGTTATCACAGGGGCACTGGCCCTGTGTTCAAACCATTTTAGACATGGGCTGCAGCTCCCTGTCTTTCCTGGTCTAAATGTTAATTTCTTTACCAATCCTTTTATGCACTCTGGTCGAAAGGGACGGTTCCGTCAGGCTGACATGCTCTCTGACCTCCCTCAGGGTGTGGCTACTTACTGTGCAAAGTTTATAGGAGCCAATTATCTCTTATGGCTCCTAAACACATTCCTATCTTAACAAAAATACTTTCATAATTGTTAATATTTCATGCACAACGTAAAGGATGGAGACTTCGTAAATTTAGTGTATATACTTTCAAGTTATAGTATTTCCTTCATAACATTTTTAATGACATCACAAAATAACAACCCATATGACATTATTCTTTAGATCACCTCTGACCATTCCCCACATTCTTATGTTAGAAATAGTGTTCCAGTATTCGGTTTTGAACGTGGGAAAGTTTCTTGAGACAAAGCACATTCCTTTGTGGATTTTGGAGAGGGAGACCCAAGATCTCCTCTCCTTTAATTTACGACAGGGTGTGAGCTGTCAACCCCCCACCAGCTCCCTCCTCCCCCCCTCTGTGGGTGAGAGAGGGTCTGGTTACTGTCAACCGTTGCCAAGCTGATCACAGGACTATCAAGACACTGGTCAAAGACACTTAAATCTTTTGTCTTGCCCATTCACCAATCCATGTCTCAATTGTCTCAAGGCTTAAAAATCCTTCTTTAACCTGTCTCCTCCCCTTCATCTACACTAATTGAAGTGGATTTAACAGGTGACATCAATAAGGGATCAAAGCTTTCACCTGGATTCACCTGGTCAGTCTATGTCACATGTACTTGTACTTGATTGATGAATTAAGGTCACTAATTAGTAAGGAACTCCCCTCACCTGGTTGTCTAGGTCTTAATTGAAAGGAAAAAAACAAAAACCTGCAGACACTCAGCCCTCCATGGAATGAGTTTGACAACTCTGGGCTATGTCATGGAAAGAGCAGGTGTTCCTAACATCTTCATTCCCTGTTCTCATAGAATATAAATACATTTCTCTATTTGTGGCAACAGAAATTAACATCTGGATTTAAAAAAAAACAATTGCTGACCGTATTGGTGGTGGTGGTGTATCCAGAAGAAGGGCCTCTCATGGGGCATACTAGGGTCTTGCTGTTCAGACATGTTGACTTTGGTGTGTTTCTGTGGTTTTTGGCAGGACAACCAGTCTCCCACAGAACAGGATGACGCACTACTCCTGTGCCAATGAACAAGATTCAAGTGGAAGTGGTTCATATAGATGTTCAGGATCATTGACCTCATCAGCTTCTTACCACACCTTCCCATTTTGATTTATATTTCAGTCAAGGGTTTGGGGTTTGTTAACCCATAACCTATAACAAATACCACAGACACTTCTTCCATTCCTATCATTGACACTTGTGTATCATTTGATCTGTCTTTCAGATATGCCAGTTAATATGTGTAAGACATCTTCCGTCTGACTGCTTGTCAATGTCCAAACCAGTTGTGCCACTGAAAAGTATCTGATTCAATGCATAGCTGTGGTTGATTTTGTCCTGTACAATCTCAATCCGTTACACTAGCACCAATGGCAATGATCGATAAACAGGGAATGGAAAACTGGATCACACTGAAGGATTGAGACAGAGGCCAAACTCAGTGGGGAGGGAAGACAATGTTTTGGGAAAAACCCAGCAGTTTTTTATGTATCAAACGCTCATACTGGATGATTATTTACTCATTTCAAGCAGACAAAGTATCCATGGAATAAAGTGAAAATAATGTGACTGTTTTGCATTTCCTCATAATAGGAAGTGCTATCACATCAAGTATAATACTTTTCCCTCTGTAAAATAGAGCTCAACACGACAAACCATTCCAATCAAGACTTCTGAAACAAATACTCAGTGGTCATTATTTCATCTAATTAGAAAATCACACATTAAAACCACATCAACAGCACAGCAATGTCTAAGCTCTTGGCTCTGGGGTCTAAGTAGCCCCCCTACCAGACATTCTCAGCATGCACGCACGCGCGCGCCCGCACACACACACACACACACACAAGTGTGTTTTAGGGTTGTTTACCAAAATAACCTACAAGAGCAAGTGTGGCAGCATAATCCAACCAAGCCTGCTGCGGAACCAATCAGTTAAATCCAATTCATTAGTGAAGTGTCACACAGCCAGACTATTCATCTGTCAGCCCAAATGGTGACCTCTCCACCTCTGGCTCTCTAGCCTTATTGTTCTCTCTCATATCTCACCAGAGGCATCTGCTCCACTTCCCGTTCCATTGACACAGCATCCTCACATTAGAGACCTTGGTGTCAAATCTCTCTATGGTACTGTATGGTAACCAATTAGGCTTACTGATGTGACTGGCAAATATGGGAGTAGTCGGTGTGCCTTCCAGGTCCAAGTCCAAGTGCCTTGCATGAAGAATAAGAATAAAGTTTTGAGTAGATCTTGCTTTCCACCCTATGGAACCCTTTCCCGCCACCCCAACATTTTTCAAATGTTGATACTATCTCAAAATGTCTAGATACTATCTAAACATTTTGACATGCTAAGTCAAAAAATGTTTAGGGGGGGTATTTTGAGTTACTAACTCTACATTTTGAGATAGTAGACCATACTTATAAAATATGTTAATTCATTTTTTACCCCTTTTGATATCCAATTGGTAGTGACAGTCTTGTCCCATCGCCGCAACTCCCGTACGGACTCGGGAGAGGCAAAGGTCAAGAGCCATGCGTCCTCCAAAACACAACTCTGCCAAGCCGCACTGCTCGCTTAACCTGGAAGCCAGCCACACCAAAATGTCAGAGGAAACACTGTACAACTGGCAACCAAAGTCAGTGTGCATGCGTCCGGCCCGCCATAAGGAGTCTTTAGAGTGCAATGGGACAAGGACATCCTGGCCGGCCAAACCCTCCCCTAGCCCGGATGACGCTGGGCCAATTGTGCGCCGCCTCGTGGGTCTCCCGGTCGGCTGCAACACAGCTTTGGATCGAACCAGGGTCTATAGTGACGCCTCTAGTGCCTTAGTGCCTTAGACCGCTGTGTCACTCGGGAGGCCATGTTTATTCATTTGTAACGTTGTGTGATGATTCCAGAGGTGGCACCACAGGAGTGTTTTCTTGGGGCCCAGAGTTTTCCTGGCTAACCTAACCAGATAAAACTCCGGACCCTACACTCAAAGAAATGCTGGGTTTAAAACATCCCAATTTGGGTAAATACAGTAGTTGCTAGAACACATGTCAGATTATTTTGACCCAGCAGTTGGGTCACTTAGTTGGGTTATTGAGCTATGATCCACCGGGTCAGATCAAAAGACTGGAGGTGTGGATTAGAAGGAGTGTGGCTTTCAGATAATTATTTTTGTCATTCCAGTTCATGTTCTGTTGTATCTCCATCACATGTTAAGGTTGAGCACTGACATCTTTGTAGCTTTTGTGAGCCTTACCCAAGAGTATGAGTTCCTCAAGTGCCTATGCATATCCAAATGTTCGGATAGTTACCACTTTGTTCTAATATTTTAATAATGTCATTACAATATGTAATGTGCAACATTATTGAAGGACAATTTCAATTTGCAGTATACAAACTTAACATGATGAGCAGGAATGACATTTACTCTCTCACATGTGGCTGAAAAATAACTAATTAAAATAACCAGATTATCCAAACATGGATTAATTTAACCATCATTTGGGGTTTTATTCACTTTCATGCTGGGTATTTTTTAATGAGGCGTTGGGGGCGTGGCTTTCAGATAGTTATTTTTGGCCACCCATAAGAGCAAATGTCATTCCTGTTCGATATGTTAAGTTTCTACACTGCAAACTTCCCTTTAATAAATATTTTTGCACATTACATATTTTAATGTACATTTAAAACATTATTGTTTAAATATTGTAACAAAGTGGTAACTATTCCAATATTGGGCTATGCATAGGCAGTTGAGGAACTCATACTCTTGTGTAAGCCTCATTAAAATTACTAAAGTGTCAGTGCTCAACCTTAACATGTGATGACTATACAACACGGGAACTGGTATGACATTCACTTTCACGAGTGGCCAAAACAACCCAACTAAGTTACCCAACTGGCTGGGTCAAAAATAACCCAACGTGTTTTCTGTCCAATATTTATATTGTTTGGACCATACACCACACTGCTGGTTCACTCATATTCCCTTCTATTCTCCTACTCTCTGCTCAATAAAATCACAGAAAATACTAATTTGTAAGGCAGAAATCATGGCTAAGATATCAGATATGTTAGTACTGGATATGTAAAATGATTAAGGGAATACCAGATACATGCACAAATATTCATTTTTTTTTTTTACCCAAATCTAACTGCCTGTAGCTCTGGACCTGAAGCAAGGCTATGCATATACTTGATACCATTTGAAAGGAAACACTTTGAAGTTTGTGGAAATGTGAAATTAATGTAGGAGAATATAGCACATTGGATCTGGTAAAAAATAATACAAAGAAAAAAAAACATTTTTTGTTGTTGTTTTATTGTTCCATCATCTTTGAAATGCAAGAGAAAAGCCATTATCTGACTTCGGACTCTAGGCACTTTTAGATTTTGGCCACTAGATGGCAGCAGTGTATGTGCAAAGTTTTAGACTGATCCAATGAACCATTGCATTTCTGTTCAAAATGTTGTATCAAGTCTGCTCAAATGTGCCTGATTGGAAAATATATACATTTTCAAGTACATAACTGCGCACTCTCCTCAAACAATAGCATGGTATGTTTTCACTGTAATAGCTACTGTAAATTGGACAGTGCAGTTAGATTATCAAGAATTTAAGCTTTCTGCCCATATAAGATACAGTTGAAGTCGGAAGTTTACATACACCTTAGCCAAATACATTTAAACTCAGTTTTTCACAATTCCTGACATTTAATCCTAGTAAATATTCCCTGTCTTAAGTCAGTTAGGATCAGCACTTTATTTTAAGAATATGAAATGTCAGAATAATAGTAGAGAGAATGATTTATTTCAGCTTTTATTTCTTTCATCACATTCCCAGTGGGTCAGAAGTTTACATACACTCAATTAGTATTTGGTAGCATTACCTTTAAATTGTTTAACATGGGTCAAACGTTTTGGGTAGCCTTCCACAAGCTTCCCACAATAAGTTGGGTGAATTTTGGCCCATTCCTCCTGACAGAGCTGGTGTAACTGAGTCAGGTTTGTAGGCCTCCTTGCTCGCACACGCATTTTCAGTTCTGCCCACAAATGTTCTATAGGATGGAGGTCAGGGCTTGTGATGGCCACTCCAATACCTTGACTTTGTTGTCCTTAAGCCATTTTGCCACAACTTTGGATGTATGCTTGGGGTCATTGTCAATTTGGAAGACCCATTTGAGACCAAGCTTTAACTTCCTGACTGATGTCCTGATATGTTGCTTCATTATATCTACAGAAATTTGCTTCCTCATGATGCCATCTATTTTGTGAAGTGCACCAGTCCATCCTGCGGCAAAGCACCCCCACAACATGATGCTGCCACCCCCGTGCTTCACGGTTGGGATGGTGTTCTTTGGCTTGCAAGCCGCCCCCTTTTTCCTCCGAACATAACGATGATCATTATGGCCAAACAGTTCTATTTTTGTTTCATCAGATCAGAGGACATTTCTCCAAAAAGTACGATCTTTGTCCCCATGTGCAGTTGTAAACCGTTGTCTGGCTTTTTTGTGTCGGTTTTGGAGCAGTGGGCTGAGCGGCCTTTCAGGTTATAGAACTCGTTTTACTGTGGATATAGATACTTTTTAAAAAACTTTTTTGGATAGATGGAGATAAATCGCCACATAACGCTACAAATTAAGAAACATATCCTATATGCAGGGGTTAAAGCAAAAATAAATCCCACGACTGAAACTTAAGTCGATCTCAGGTTGAATGTCTGGGGCCAAGTTAACCTCCCCTTTCATGTAAGAAAGTCATGACCATCATGCTTTTAGGGAAAGAGGATCATTTTGTACATGTATTAGTTTGACCAATTCCAGTCCTCTTGCTTAGGGGGTCTGGATCCTCCCCGGGATAAGTTTTATGTAGAAGGACTGAGAAGCTCAGTTCTGGCTACTTTATACTCCAAAATGAATGAAAATGAAATGATGCTGACACCATCTAAAATATTATTTCCACCTCCAGAAATTAATCCAATAACATACTGGTAAAAATGATGTTTTTAACATATTGGACCATGCTTATAGCCTATGCATGGTCTATATAATCAGATGTTCTATTAGCAATAAGCATTATCCCCTGATGAACTGATGTAGCATAGTGGCTATAACATGTACATAGGCTATAGCATGGGGTTTGTCCATCTGCATTTACCCAATTGTCGTCACATTCTGCGATTGGTTTGCGAGGCTACGTCAGCCGATGTAGGCTACGTCAGCCGATGGTCGGCTACGTCAATTGCAGCGGTGTATTTGATCTGTGCACGTGCCAGCACCAGCAGCGCAAGCCTCCCTTTACGCTTATGTTTGAGTAAAGTGAGTTTGGAAAAACGGAAAGTATGCATCTTAATAGTTTTCACATACAAACTTTATGTCTGAACTCAGAATCAAAAAGGCTTCCTAAACATAACATGGCAGAATGTTGCCTGATTTCAAATGTGTCATATAATGACTATTAGCTCTCTGCTGCACACATTTCATTTTTTCATAAAATAAATATTCCATCCTACATTTTGGAAGATTTAGGCTTTCTGATAATATATTGTTTTCCTTAACGCTGTCCCATAAGGGTACAAAACCCCCCAAGGAAAATCAGATCTTTTCAGACCATTTACTTAATGAATATCATAAAAATAAGCACTCTTTTCATAAGAAAATACAAGTTGGACATAAGCTAGTATTTCACTGCCTCTCAAAGCTGATTCTGGGGTCCATTCTTCCTTGCTGTCATTGTCCTAAAGCTCACTGTCCTCTCTATCAAAGGGTAGGATCCTAACTGCTTGATTAGGCTCCTTTGACCTATAGAATGTCCCTGTGTCCATTGCCTGTGAATGTCAGTGGATATTTTGGTAAAAAAAATTGACCAAGGCCATCATTTTACATAATTGTACACGTCTTTCATTGAGCATGATATTGCCCTGAAAAGTAGCCTAACTGCACAACGTTGCCCTGAGGCAACAAAAATGGGTATCCTAACTTCAGCTTGTCCTTGGTAGAACTCAGCTAGTGGAAGCAAACATCTGTGCCTGCATACTACCTTAAAAGACATTCGCTTGAAAAATAGCCAGTATACACTACCTCAAAATAGTCCGAATGAATCTACGTTTTTGCTGAGGAGGTCATAGTCCTGCAATTTTAAGGCCTTCTCACACTTTACATTGGATTCTGTCTTCTACGATTATTATGTCACACCGTGCGATGTTGCCAAGTTAAAATCTAGATGACAACTGAATAACTGAAAGTATGCATTTTAGTAATAGTTTTCACATAACAAAATCTATATGTCCGAACTCAGAATCAAGTACACTTCCCAAAAAATGGTAGAATGTTTATTTTGAATGGCGATTTTGTGTGTTTATCCCATCAGGTAGCCTGATTTCAGATGTTTCATGTACTGTAAATAAGATTATTGGGGAAATCGTTCTTCTTTCAAAGCATGTAAACGTTTAAATAAAATTATTATATTAATCTGACAATACACAATAATCTTGCCGGCTCGTAACACCAGCCACACTACACGATAAAGGCTCAACTGAATCGGCAGACACAGACCCTGTCACGTTGAACGAGGCAAGACATCCGACAATTATTTTACGACCTAAGAACTTGCCCACGACATGTGACGTGAAAACTTTATCTGAGATGGCAAAATCGTGGCATAAAACTGTTAAAATCATACAGTCTGTGCTGGCCTTTAGATGTTGGGTGCATTAAAACTTGTCGTCTCTCGTAGACAACAAATACTTAATTGAAGAATCCCGTCCATAGTTCCCACTCCTATAATTTTTTTAAATTGAACTTTTATTTAACCTTTATTTAACTAGGCAAGTTAGTTAAGAACAAGTTCTTATTTACGATGATGGCCTACCAAAAGGCAAAAAGCCTCCTGCGGGGACGGGGGCTGGGATTAAAATAAATAAAATATAAATATAGAACAAAACACACATCACGACAAGAGACAACACAACACTACATAAAGAGAGACCTAAGACAACAACATAGCAAGGCAACAACACATGACAACACATAACGAACTTCGTCTTGCCACAAGAAAACATTTTGTGTGCGCGAACAGCGGGAAAAAAAACAGCCAAACACTAAAATGAAAACGTTAACGTTTTGTCATAATGTACTGTATGTAAAGAGTTTTGACTGGGAAGCATGCCAAAGGTTTAACAGCAGCCACACTAAACGATAAAGGCTTCACTGACAGAACTTTGTCGGGAACTATGACCAGAAAAAGTGGTACTTAATTGGCAGACCTAGACCTGTCATTCTGAATGAGCCAAGACATCTGCCAATTGTTTACGCCCCAAGAATTTGCCCACAACGTGAACATTTTGTCTGGGACGGCAAAATCGTGGCATAAGACGGCTAAAATCGCACAGTCTGTGCGGGCCTTCAAATTAAATTGAATAAAATCAAATTATGCGGGATGCAGAGTCTAAAAAATATAATAAAAATACAAATAGGGTAACACTTACCTTTAAGGGGTTCAAATTACAGTGTAATTACATGTGTAATTACACTGTAACACGTATTGTAGTTAACTGTAACAACTGATAGTTACAGTGTAATAATATGTAACTGGTAGTAATTGCGTCCTGTAATTACAGAATTTTAACAATGAATGCTTGTTACCGTGCTTGTTACAAATGGGCTGAGTCACTGGCTTACTAGTGCTCTTCCATGCCATCCCTAGGAGGGGTGCGTCACGTCGTGCCAGGATTTGTTTGCATACTCGACTTGAGTGGGTTGAGTCACTGTGTCACGCCCTGACCTGAGAGAGCCGTTTTTCTCTGTTTGGTTAGGTCAGGGTGTGACATGGGGTGGGCATTCTATGTGTTGTATGTCTATGTTGTCTTTTTCTTTGATTGTCCGAGTATGGTTTCCAATCAGAGGCAGCTGTCATTCGTTGTCTCTGATTGGGAATCATACTTAGGCAGCCCTTTTTCCCACAGTCAGTTGTGGGATCTTGTCTTTGTGTTTGCACGCCTAGCTTTTCGTTCATTGTATTGTTTATTGTTTTTTCTGGTTCTCATTTATCAATAAATATGATGAACCCAACTCACGCTGCGCCTTGGTCTCCTCCTAACGACGAACGTCACACACTGACGTGATCTTCCTGTCTGGTTTTGCGCCCCCTCGGTGGTGGAGGAGATATTTTGTGGCTGTACTGAGCCTTGTCCCAGGGTAGTAAGTTGATAGTCTGTTGATATCCCTCTAATGGGTTGGGGGCTATGCTTTGGCAAATTGGGTGGGGTTATATCCTGCCTGGTTGGCCCTATCCGAGGGTATCATCGGACAGGGCCAGAGTGTCCCCTGACCCTCCCGTCTCAGCCTTCAGTATCTATGCTGCAATAGTCTAGGTGCCGGGGGTTAGGGTCAGTCTGTCCTATCTGGTGAAATTCTCCTGTCTTATCTGGTGTCCTGTGTGAACTTAAGAATACTCCCTCTAATTACCTCATCTCTCTCGCTCTCCCCTCCTGGAAGACCTGAGCTCTAGGACCTTGCCTCAGGACTACCTGGGTGATGACTTCTGGCTGTCCCTGTCCCAAGTCCACCTGGTTGTGCTGCTGCTTCAGTTTCAACTGTTCTGCCTGTGGCTGGGACATCCTACCTTGTCCCATACCTGCTGTTTTCGACCCTCCCTCCCTCTCCCTTCCTCCCCCCCTCTCTCTCTCTCTCACTCTCTCTACCACACCCCCTGTCTTGACCTCTGAATGCTCGGCTTTGAAAAGCCAACTGACATTTACTTGTTAGGTGCTGACCTGTTGCACCCTCTACAACCACTGTGATTAATATTTGACCCTTCCGGTCATCTATGAACGTTTGAACATCTTGAAGAATGATCTGGCCTTAATGGCCATGTACTCTTATAGTCTCCACCAGGCACAGTCAGAAGAGGACTGGCCACCCCTCAGAGCCTGGATCCTCTCTAGGGTTTTTCCTAGCCAACGTGCTTCTACATCTGCATTGCTTGCTGTTTGGGGTTTTAGGCTGGGTTTATGTATAAGCACTTTGTGACATCTGCTGATGTAAAAAGGGCTTTATAAATCAATTCAATTTGATTTGTCAGGTTTCCACTAAATTCACCAACTTATTGTTTCGCTTCTTCTCAGCTGCATCCGATTCATTAACAACTGTGACAAGGGTTGGGTTCCCTTGTGGATGCGTGTCTGAGAGATTAGAGCCAATGTTCAATGGGCTCCAATTACTTAACCATGAATGTGCACTGCTCAAAATATATCTCCAGTCAACGTTGTTGCTAGCACTTGCCCCCAAAATATAGCGTACCGTCTGGGTTAACTTGGTTGACTTTACGAAAACAAATTTAATACGAGTGTAGTCCCAAATGAGGAATAAGACACTATTTCAAAGCATAGTACATGTAATGTTTTCTTAAGTACAATGCAATTACTAGTTGTTACACAGGAGTTAGCTAGTTAAACTGGAGTGATTCTTGAGTGGTACTTGTAATGAATGTGTAATTTGTTCTTAACTGACTTACCTAGTTAAATAAAGGTAATATAAAAAAATGTAAATTAATACTTATGCAGTACATTACCCATCCTGACAACCTGGCCCTCATTTTTTAAGTCTCTGGAAATGCCATCCAAGTGGGAGAATACACACACTAGTATTTGCACTAATATTTGTACAATATTAATACACTAATATTTGCATAAGTATAATGTAATTACTATGTGTTACACAGAATTTAGCTAGTTAAAATAAAGTATATCTTGAGTGGTACTTACTTGTAATTCTAGTGTACCTACAAAGTACGTCACCCCACCTGACAATCTAATCGTCAGCTTCTGAAAGCGAAATCCATGTGATAAATAAACACACTAGTACACCACAGAGTACATGCAATATCTGCATAAATAGAATGTAGTTACTAGGTGTTACACAGGATTTATCAATTTCTATATAATTAGTTACTGTAGGCCTAGAACACATTAGAAATTGAAAATGCCAACAAACAATAGATGAGCTTCTACTTTAGTCAACTTTATGGCAACATGTAAAAATACCTTACATTTCTTACAAAATATATTGTTAGTTTAATAATGTGATTAATTAGATCAATAACACAAAAATAACTATTCTAGTGGTGACTCAAATCTGTCGCTTATAGAATGGTGAGTAGCCTAGATAGGTAGTTTAGAAAATAGGGATTGTCTTTTTCTCCCAAATTTGAACATTACAAGTAACAATGGAAATCAACAACTCTGTCTCTGTCTTTATATGTTTCTTTCTTTTAAGCAATTTCCCATCCTGGAGTCTGAGACCTGGTGGAAATCTGTGGTAAAGAAGAAAAATGTATGGCAATTTAGCATTAGACACTAAGTTACTCTATACTTGTTATCATCATCATGCTTTCTATAGTTTAGGCCTATAGCTAGCTCGGCCTAGCTAGTTACCTAACTAGTTCTTGTGTTATTCAGCTAGCTATAAAATTGCATGCTAACACCAAAGATTTGTATAACTAAGCCAAGGTAAACCACACCCTTTTGTTTCCAATGGGGAGCTAGTGAGTCAAATGGGCAGAACAATCAAGGAGGTGGTCAGAGCCAAGCATGAGCTAGCAAGATCCTTTTGACACATTCTAGCATGTATTGCATATTTCCATTAGGGAATGCCTAGTCTGTGAAGTGCACGTGTGCAATAACTCAATTTGCCCTTGTACTCCTTCTAAACATCGGATTTTTAAAAAAGATTTGGCAAAGGGAGTCCACTCTGTTCGTGAAATATTATCAGTTTGGGGACAGATAACTGTACTGAGATCAAATGTTTCATTGATGAGAAAATTCTCAGAATGTCAGCCCAGTTCCATCTTGCTCCATACTCTCCCTATGCTTCTGAGCTTCCTCTCCTCACCATATTTGGCGAGGAAAGGAAACTCCAACCTATTGCTTCACATTTATATTTTATGTTCTATCTGTGCTAACACTAATAAATTAGCTAGTGTTTAGCTACATTGAATAGGAACACGTAGATCTAAAGTTAACATGCTAGGTGTGCTCCGTCTGAGTCACTTTCAATGGGGGACTTGGCTAGGTAGCTGGCAAATGCTAGCTAGATAGCTAACTTTCTATGCAAAATTGTCCAGCAGAATTCATGTTTCCCCCCAAAAAACTAAATAAATTGCATGGAAAGCGTACTTTCTCTCTCCTGTCTTGACGTTTTTTGTCTCGTCTATAACACTTTTTTCTTTTGGACCAATCTATCATGTCTGGATTTTACACAATGATTGTTTTCCTCGATCCCGTTCTTTTACAAGGGGACACTGTCACGGTTGTCGTCGGTGAAGGAGGACCAAAACGCAGCAGGTATGTGTATGCTCATCTTGAGAATTTATTAACTTCAAAAAATGAATGTACAAAATAACAAAACAAAAAGAACGAACGAACAACTACAAACAGTCTGGCTAGCATAGGCTCAACACAGAACAATCACCCACAAATCCAAACACAAGCACACCCTACTATATGGGACTCTCAATCAAAGGCAGATAGACAACACCTGCCTTCAACTGAGAGTCCCAACCCCAATTAGCCTAACATAGACATACACTCACTAGACTCCACATAGAAATACTTAAACATAAACCAAAACCCGGAATTACTAAATCAACCACCCTTTTAACAAAACACACCACCCTGAACCACATAAAACAAATACCCTCTGCCAAATACCCTCCCTGACCAAACTACAAAAACAATTAACCTTATACTGGCCAGGACGTGACAGACACGTTTAAGGTAATTGTTCTTTTCGAGCATGTTGCGCAGATGGGCAGACATTAAGCATGAATTCCTTGAAATGCCTTAATTCCTGGGATAAATAAATAATAGCACGAATGCATCACATCCAAAAGTAAGGATGCTCTTCGAGAGTTTGTTTTCTGACCATTTTAAGTGTATTTATAAACCATTATTTGAATTTGAAACAAAAGCTTGACCTGGGCCTGGAAATCAGACTCCAGAGCCCTTTATAAGCTCTAAGCAGTCACCACTATTTCCGGCGCAGCCAGAAGTCGGCACTCAGTGCTTGAAAATGGTTTTCTCTCAGTGCCTTCAGGAGTTGCCAATGTTGATCGTAAACGATGTCCACAGAATTGCTTGGGCCACTATATCAGTGCTGAAAACCAAATAGGAGGACTTTAAATTCAATGTGTTGTTTATTTAACCGATTACAAAGGTATGTATACTTAACATTATTAACCAACTAGCTAGCGAGCTAGGCTAGCTCAGTACTTGCTAGCAGCGACAGCATTGGCCAGCTAGTAAACAAAAGCCAGCTAGCTAAACTAGTAAACAAAACTACCAAAGTTAACTTACTACCTGGCGATCTAAGCAGAGGAGATCGGTTCTCAGTTGGCTAACACATATCACAGGGTTTGAGTAGGCTGAAATATGGTGTGTTGGGATGCTATCGGCAGTGGTGTAAACAAAAGTACCTCAATTTAAAGATGCACTCCAGGAACTTAAGCACAACAAATTTGTGACATATAGAACGTATTGGACTCGTAACATATCTTACCAATAGCACACACATTTTGTTTTTGCAGGATGTAACATCATACAAAATGGATGACGTAGTACTCAACTTGACGACGTAGTAAACAAAAAATGGGGAACACTTTTGGCTCATGAGCACCACTTCAAAACTACTGGCTGAAATAAAATAACAAATTGAGAGTGCATCTTCAAGTAAATAAACTTATGTTGTTTTTTTGAGTATCTGTACTTTACTACTTTTACATTTCCTCCACTACAGGTCTAAAGAAAATAATTTACTTTTTACTCTGAATACATTGTCCCTGACACCCAAAAGTAGTCATTACATTTTGAATGCTTAGCAGGACATGAAAATGGTCCAATTCACTCACTTATCAAGAGAACATCCCTAGTCATCCCTACTGCCTCTGACCTGGCGGACAGTATATATTATAGTAGTATATATATTATATTTGTTTATTGTTCCGTCTGGTTTGCTTAATATAAGGAATGTGAAATTATTTATAGTTTTACTTTTGATATTTAAGTATATTTCAAACAAAATACTTTTAGACTTTTACTCAGAGTTTTTTACTGGGTGACTTTCACTTTTACTTCAGGAATTTTCAATTAGGATATCTTTATTTTTACTCAAGTATGACAATTGGGTACTTTTTCCACTAACTGGCTATCAGTACACTATAATTACAAGTAAGTACTCCACAAGATAAACTTAATTTTAATTAGCTAAAACTTTTTTAACAACTAGTAATTACATTGTACTTATGCAAATATTACATGTAATCTATGGTGTACTAGTATGCTTCCCCCCCCCCCCCCCCCCCCCCCTTGGATTGTACTTCCAGAAGCTTTAAAATGAGGGCCAGGTTGTCAGGATGGGTAATGTACTGCATAAGTATTCAGTCAATTTTTTAAATTTAACCTTTATTTTACTAGGTAAGTCAGTTAAAAACAAATTTTTATTTTACCTTTGATGGCCTACCCCGGCCAAACCCTGCCTTAACCCGGACGACACTGGGCCAATTGTGCGCCGCCGTATGGGACTCCCGATCATGGCCGGTTGTGATACAGCCCTGGAGTGCACATTAGGAGCCTGAGTGCACATTAGTTACAAGTAAGTACCCCTCAAGATACACGTCATTAACAAGCTAAATCCTGTGTAACAACTGGTAATTACATTGTACTTAGGCAAACATTATATGTGCTTTGAAATTGTGTTTTATTCCTCATCTGGGATTGCATTCAGTAATAAATCTGTTTTCGTAAACTCAACCAAATTAACCAAGATGGTACGCTTTACTTTGAGGGCAAGCGCTAGCAACAACAGTGACTGAATATATATTTTGAACAGTGCACATTCATGGTTAAGTAATTAGAGTTTGTTGATCATAGGCTATAATCTCTCAGACACCCAGCGCATGCACAAGGGATCCCAACCTTTGACGCAGTTGTTAAAGAATCGGATGATGGTTGAGCAGACGCAAAACACTAAGTTGGTAAATTTAGTGGAAACCTGCCCATTTGTAAAAACTAAATGTTACACTTCTGTAATTAATTTGTAAGTCGCTCTGGATAAGAGCGTCTGCTAAATGACTTAAATGTAAATGTAATTACATACCGCAATACTACCAGCTACATGTTGTTATTACATTTTATGCAATGGGTGGGTCTAACCTTGAACGCTGCTTGGTTAAAACCGCATTCCAGCCGGTGTCTATTCCACAAGTTTCCACCAGCTAAATCTATGATGTTAAAATGCCTATTTACTCTGTTCAATCTGACTGTGTCATATTCGTGTATGTAGGTGGCAGGGAAGTCAGGCGCAGGAGAAACCAAACTGGTTAATCTGGAGTATTTAATGAAAAAACAAACTCCAAAACCAATGTACAAAATAACATGGGTAAAATATACCCGTCGCACACAGATACATAAACCCACGTAACATATCATAACAAACAATCACCGACAAGGACATGAGGGGAAACAGAGGGTTAAATACACAACGTGATTAATGGGATTGGAAACAGGTGTGTAGGAAGACAAGACAAAACCAGTGGAAAATGAAAAACTGATCAATGATGGCTAGAAGACCGGTGACGTCGACCGCCGAGCACCACCCGAGCAAGGAGGGGCATCAACTTCGGCAGAAGTCGTGACAGTACCCCCCCTGGCGCGCGGTTCCAGCAGCGCGTCGACACCGGCCTCGGGGACGACCCGGAGGACGAAGTGCAGGGCGATCCGGATGGAGACGATGGAACTCTCAAAGCAGGGAAGGATCTAACACATCCTCCACCGGAACCCAGCATCTCTCCTCCGGACCGTACCCCTCCCAGACCCCTCGCCCGACGTCTTGATTCCAGGATGGATCGAACGGAGTATGCCGGGGCCCCCTCAATGTCCAGAGGGGGTGGAGGAACCTCCCGCACCTCAGCCTCTTGGAGCGGGCCAGCCACCACCGGCCTGAGGAGAGACACATGGAACGAGGGGTTAATGCGGTAATAAGAAGGGAGCTTTAACCTATAACATACCTCGTTCACTCTCCTCAGGACTTTAAACGGCCCCATAAACCGCGGACCCAGCTTCCGGCAGGGTAGGTGGAGGGGCAGGTTTCTGGTCGAGAGCGATCACCGGGGCCTCTCTGCCGCACGGCGCGCTGAATGATGACATGAGCAGCGTCCCAGGTTTCCTCCGCGTGCCGGAACCAGTCGTCCACCGCAGGAGCCTCGGTCTGACTCTGATGCCAAGGAGCCAGAACCGGCTGATACCCCAACACACACTGAAAGGGAGAGAGGTTAGTGGAGGAGTGGCGGAGCAAGTTCTGAGCCATCTCTGCCCAGGGCACAAACTCCGCCCACTTCCCCGGCCGGTCCGGGCAATAAGACCTCAGAAACCTACCCACATCCTGGTTAACTCTCTCCACCTGCCCGTTACTCTCAGGGTGAAAACCCGAGGTAAGGCTGACGGAGACCCCCAGACATTCCACGAACGCCCTCCAGACCCTAGAAGTGAACTGGGGACCCTGATCAGACACTATATCCTCAGGCACCCCGTAGTGCCAAAAGACGTGTGTAAACAGAGCCTCCGTTGTTTGTAGGGCCGTAGGGAGACCGGGCAAAGGGAGGAGACAACAGGACTTAGAAAAACGATCCACCACAACCAGGATCGTGGTGTTACCTTGTGATGATGGAAGATCGGTTATAAAATCCACCGACAAGTGCGACCACGGCCGTTGTGGAACGGGTAAGGGTTGTAACTTATCCCTGGGTAGGTGTCTAGGAGCCTTGCACTGAGCGCACACTGAGCAGGAGGAAACATAAACCCTCACGTCTTTAGCTAAAGTGGGCCACCAGTACCTCCCACTAAGACAGCGCATCGTCCGATCAATCCCAGGATGACCAGAGGAGGGTGACGTGTGAACCAGCAGACGGACAGCAGACGGAACGTACCGACGCCCAGCTGGACACTCAGGGGGAACGGGCTCTGCACGTGACGCCCATTCAATGTCCGCGTCCAGCTCCCACACTACTGGCGCCACCAAGCAAGAAGCTGGAATTATGGGAGTGGGATCCATGGACCGCTCCTCTGTGTCATACAGCCGGGACAATGCGTCTGCCTTAACGTTCTGGGAACCTGGTCTGTAAGAGAGTGTAAACACAAAACGGTGAAAAACATGGCCCACTTTGCCTGGCGAGGATTCAGTCTCCTCGCTCCCGGATGTACTCCAGATTGCGGTGGTCAGTCCAAATGAGAAAAGGGTGTTTAGCCCCCTCAAGCCAATGTCTCCACACCTTCAAAGCCTTGACGACAGCCAACAGCTCCCGGTCCCCTACATCATACTTTCGCTCCTCCGGGCTGAGCTTCTTAGAAAATAAGGTACAGGGGCGGAGCTTTGATGGCGTACCCGAGCGCTGAGAGAGCACAGCTCCTATCCCAGCCTCAGACGCGTCCACCTCCACTATGAATTGCAAAGACGGATCCGGATGAGCCAACACAGGAACCGAGGTAAACAGAGCCTTCAGTTTCCTTAAAGCCCTGTCCGCCCCAGCTGACCACTGCAAACGCACCGGACCCCCTTCAATAGTGAGGTAATGGGAGCAGCTACCTGACCAAAACCCCAGATAAACCTCCGGTAGTAATTGGCAAACCCTAAATATCGCTGCACTTCCTTCACCGTGGTTGGAGTCGGCCAATTACGCACGGCTGCAATGCGGTCACTCTCCATTTCCACTCCTGACGTAGATATGCGATACCCTAAGAAGGAGACGGACTGTTGAAAGAACAGGCATTTCTCAGCCTTGACATACAGGTCATGCTCCAACAGGTGACCAAGTACTCTGCGCACCAGGGACACATGCTCAGCGCGTGTAGCGGAGTATATCAGAATGTCATCGATATACACCACTACACCCTGCCCGTGCAGGTCCCTGAAAATCTCATCTACAAAAGATTGGAAGACTGATGGAGCATTCTTCAACCCGTACGGCATGACGAGGTACTCATAATGCCCTGAGGTGGTACTAAATGCTGTCTTCCACTCGTCCCCCTCTCGGATACGCACCAGATTGTACGCACTCCTGAGATCCAGTTTAGTGAAGAAGCGTGCCCCGTGCATTAACTCAATCGCCGTGGCGATCAGAGGTAGTGGGTAACTGTATCCCACTGTGATTTTATTTAGACCTCGGTAATCAATGCATGGGTGCAGACCTCCATCCTTCTTCTTCACAAAAAAGAAACTCGAGGAGGCAGGTGAAGTGGAGGACCTAATGTACCCCTGACGCAGGGATTTGGAGATATATGTCTCCATAGCCACCGTCTCCGCTTGCAACACGGGATACACGTGACTCTTGGGAAGTGCAGCGTCTACCATGAAATGTATCGCACAATCCCCCTGTTGATGGGGTGGTAATTGAGTCGCCTGCCTTTTACAGAAGGCGAGAGCCAAATCGGCCTATTCGGGGGGGAATGCGCAGGGTGGAGACCTGGTCTGGACTTTCAACCGTAGTAACACCAACGGAAACCCCTACACGCCTACCTGAGCACTCTCGCGACCACACCGTGAGAGCCATCTGTGGCCAAGAAAAAGTGGGGTTATGACTAGTTAACCATGGTAGACCCAGCACCACGGAATATGCAGGAGTGTCAATAAGGTAAAGACTAATGTTTTCCTTGTGACCCCCCTGCGTCACCATACTCAAAGGAGCTGTGGCCTCCTTGATCAACCCTGACCCTAATGGTCGACTATCTAAGGTGTGAACGGGGAAAGGCACATCCACGGGTACAATGGGGATCCCTAAACTACGAGCAAGAGCTTGATCAATGAAATTTCCAGCCGCACCTGAATCTACTAGCGCCTTATGCTGGGAATGCTGGGAAAAATCAGGAAAAGTAACAGACACAAATATATGTGCAACAGAGGGCTCTGGATGAGAATGGTGCCTACTCACCTGGGGTGGCGCCAGAGCACCCTGCCTGTTACCTCGATTTCCAGAGAAAAATCCCCGGCACCGACCAGCAATGTGACCTCTGCGGCCACCCATGGAGCGGGATCCCCCTCCAGTCTCCCTGTGCACCCTCCCTCCTAGTTCCATGGGAAGAGGATAGGGAGTGCAGGAGGATGGAACCACCAGACCCCGATCTGGACGTCTGCGAGCAGCCAGCATGTTGTCCATCCGGCTGGACAGTTCCACCAGTTGGTCGAAGATGAGGGTGGTGTCTCTGCAGGCCAGCTCCCGACGGACGTCCTCAAGCAGACTGCAGCGGTAATGGTCGATCAGGGCCCTGTGATTCCATCCCGTACCGCCTGCCAGGGTCCTGAGCATCTCCTTCTCCACACACAGCTCTGGCCCATTCCAGGGCTCTCCCGGTAAGGCACGAGACGAGGGCGAAACTCTTCTCATGGTCAGTTGGAACTGGGTGGACTGTGGCCAGATAAAGTTCTAATTGGAGCAAGAAACCCCGGCAGTTGGCAGCACTCCCGTCGTAACCCTGAGGCAAGGCTAGACTGATGACACCGGGTTCCGGTTGGCACGGGGCGCTTTGGATAGACCCCGGTTGGGCTGGTGGAGGCGCTGGATGAATTCCATGTCTCTCCCAGCGGTCCAGATTCTGGACAACGCGATCCATGGGGGCGCATAGATGGTGTAGCTTCTCCACATTCTCCTGGATACGCTCCTCCACCTCTCCGTCCGGGGTATCTTCTCCTGCTGACTTCAAAATGCAGGTCGGTGATTCTGTCATATTCATGTATGTAAGTGGCAGGGAAGTCAGGCGCAGGAGAAACCAGATTGGTTAATCTGGAGTATTTAATGAAAAAACAAACTCCAAAACCAAAGTACAAAATAACATGGGTAAAATATACCCGTCGCACACCGATACATAAACCCACGTAACATAACAAACAATCACCGACAAGGACATGAGGGGAAACAGAGGGTTAAATACACAACATGATTAATGGGATTGGAAACAGGTGTGTAGGAAGACAAGACAAAACCAATGGAAAATGAAAAACTGATCAATGATGGCTAGATGACCGGTGACGTTGACCGCCGAGCACCACCAGACTGCGCAATCCACTGTCTCAGCCCAGCCAGGCAATTTATAAACTTAAAGTATCTAGACATTATCTCACATTTATTTTAAACTAACATTTCTGAGATTTGTATAAACCTTGCTGTCTGTCTCTCTGACATTTGCAACATTGTTTCAATATTCAAATTCGATCTCCTGCTGTCCAAATAGTAATGAACGTGTCGGGAGTTGGGACGAGATAGATAGGCAGGCAGCATTGCTCAGCCAGTCGAAATCATGAATCAGCTGGAATCATTTTTATGGGTATATACAAATAAATGTCAATTGAAAATCAATCAAATTTATTTATAAAGCCCTTCTTACATCAGCTGATGTCACAAAGTGCTGTACAGAAACCCAGTCTAAAACCCCAAACAGCAAGCAATGCAGGTGTAGAAGCACAGTGGCTAGGAAAAACTCCCTAGAAAGGCCAGAACCTAGGAAGAAACCTAGAGAGGAACCAGGCTATGAGGGGTGGCCAGTCCTCTTCTGGCTGTGCTGGGTGGAAATTATAACAGAACATGGCCAAGATGTTCAAATGTTCATAGATGACCAGCAGGGTCAAATAATAATAATCACAGTGGTTGTCGAGGGTGCAACAGGTCAGCACCTCAGGAGTAAATGTCAGTTGGCTTTTCATAGCCGATCATTCAGAGAATCTCTACCGCTCCTGCTGTCTCTAGAGAGCTGAAAACAGCAGGTCTGGGACAGGTAGCACATCCGGTGAACAGGTCAGGGTTCCATAGCCGCAGGCAGAACAGTTGAAACTGGAGCAGCAGCACGGCCAGGTGGACTAGGGACAGCAAGGAGTCATCAGGCCAGGTAGTCCTGAGGCATGGTCCTAGGGCTCTGGTCCTCCGAGAGAGAGAAAGAAAGAAAGAAAGAAAGAAAGAGAGAAAGAAAGAAAGAGAGAAAGAGAGAGAGAATTAGAGAGAGCATACTTAAATTCACACAGGACACCGGATAAAACAGGAGAAATACTCCAGATATAACAGACTGACCCTAGCCCCCGACACATAAACTACTGCAGCATAAATATTGGCGGCTGAGACAGGAGGGGTCAGAAGCAGCTTAAGGGGTCGAAAACAGCTTAAACAAATGCAAATCCAGCTACTTTGCTGTTATTTTGGCTTTTTGACGTGACTGTAAGTTAGCCGTTGGCTAGCTAGCAAGCAAGGGATAAGAACGTTGCCAGTCATAGATACATAACAAAAAGACTGAACGACTGGGTCGCGTCTCTAGCAACCCTAGATTTGTGTCGGGACTATATCTTGTGGAAGGATGAAATAGTATGAATAAATGAATCAAAATAACGTTTTTAATGAAAATATGTCAATCATTTGAATATGTTGGTAACCCGTTGTTGTTGTCTCTGGCCTAACAACACCCGTGCCAATATATCCTCCAATCACCGGCTTCCCTGGCATTATCACTTAATCATCTATGAGTGTTTACTGTTGACTACACTACTTGCTACCGTGTAATTACACATGTAATTACACTGTAATAAGGATCCCTTAAAAGGAAGTGTTACCAAAAATGGTAACACAAGAGGAATCAACTAAAATACACAAGTATGGAGCTAGCCTACAGGGTGTAACCGATCAATGTGCAGGGGTAAGAGGTAAAAGAGATATGTGACATACATGAAAGCAGGGTAAAGTGACTAGGCATGGGGATAGATAATATGGTGAGTGTAAAATTGTGTGTATGTTTTGTGTGCACGTGTGTGTATGTGTGTTTGTGCTACAGGCAATAAAAACTCAGAACACGAAAGTGAAGTGATGAGCGAAATGAGAGACAATTTTCTGTAGTACACCGTCCGTATCATTTTCTCACCGCGCGCAGAGAGTGGGAAGCATGAACGAACAGGATCTAGGGAAGGAGGCGGAACTTAAACGAGCTCAACAGCTCAGCTATACAGTAGACCATATACAAATGCCGTTAATATCTCAATCGACAATTTTCTGTTAGGCTACTACGAGAGATAATTGAGTGCGCGCGATTACGGTAGAGTTTATATAGAGAAGAGACCTAGGAGTCAAGAAACAGAAGAGGAAAGTATCGAGATAAAGTAGATGTATGTGTAAAATGTCTCATTAATCGCGGAATTCATTCGAAACCAGCGTGGCACTCGACTCAACTGGTAAGATTTTAGCATATTCCAGTGTTTCATATTCCTGTGACTTGTGAAATGTTCGAAAGTTTTGATCGATTGTTCCACAATTTACTAGCCAGCATAATTTCTTCAAAACTATAGCTCTAGAATTGCATTTAGGAAATAAACCCAATTGAGCGTAAACACATTGTTAAAGACAATAAAAACTTCAAATAACCATTCCTTATTCACATGAATGAACAATGCCTTAATATCATATATACGATTTAATATGTCTATTTTTGTATTTATTTTGATCATCTTAATTTGCCTTCACGCGTAAATTTCACCACCATCTGCCTTCTTCGAAGGAATCAATTATACATTAATTTCATTGTTTGTAATTTGAAGACTACGTAACACACACATTTTAATTTGATATAGCCACCTTTCACAATATCTTTTGTGCACTCCATGTGTGATGACTCAAGTTTAATTGTCTGATAGCAAATGCTATGGTCCCTGATATTAACAAAATAATAGTACACTGTGAAAATAGAAAGACTCAAAACACCATGATTGTGTAATGAAACCATGATCAGTAGTGCACCTAACATGATATTTGGTGTTTGGAGGTGTGTTTGAATCTAAACCCAATGCATGTGTTATGATACACAGAATAAAATAAAAAAAAACAGAATAGAAGTACTCTGAAACATCCAAAGTGGTTCTTCAATCTGAATATTGTTGTTTTTAAGTCTTGTGAAAGTGAGTGTAAAAGGCAGCATCAAAACACAATATATGTTTTTTTTAAATTTCAGACTGTGTCGCTGCTACAATCAAATGATTAAGAAATGCAAATAGTTTTTCAGCTAAATATTGATTGACGATATGGAGAATGGAGAATTCTCTATGAATACTCTATTCTCTATGGAGAATATTTTTGGGTGGAATTCCACTTTTTTCTATGCTTTATAGATTACAGTGGTACTAATTAAGTCGTTTTTTGGTATCTGTACTTTACTTTACTATTTTTTATTTTTGACAACTTTTACTTTTACTTCACTACAGTCCTAAAGAAAATAATGTACTTTATATTCCATACATTTTCCCTGACACCTAAAAGTACTCGTTACATTTTGAATGCTTAGCAGGACAAGAAAATGGTCCAATTCACGCACTTATAAAGTCATCCCTACTGCCTCTGATCTGGCGGTCATCCCAACTGCCTCTGATCTGGAGGACTCACTAAACACAAATGCTTTGTTTGTAAATTATGTCTGAGTGTTGGAGTGTGCCCCTGGCTATCCATAAATAAAATATAGATAATGGTGCAGTCTGGTTTCCTTAATATAAGGAATTTGAAATGATTTATACTTTTACTTTTGATACTTAAGTACATTTTAGCAATTACATTTACTTTTGATACTTAAGTATATTTAAAACCAAATACTTTTAGACTTTTACTCAAGTAGTATTTTACTGGGTAACTTTCACTTTTACTTAAGTCATTTTCTATTCATGTATCTTTACTTTTACTCAAGTATGACAATTTGGTACTTTTTCCACCACTGATAGATTAGGAACAGGAGGAGATGGAGAAGGAGCAGTGGCGTGTATTCATGGCTGCCAAAAACATATACAATAATTTACAGTGCCTTCGGAAAGTATTCAGACCCCTTGACTTTTTCTACATTTTGTTATGTTACAACCTTATTTTAAAATGTATGATTTTTTTCTCCTCATCAATCAAGAAATCTTTGCAAATTAAAAAAAAAAAAAAAGGAAATATCATATTTACATAAGTATTCAGACCCTTTACTCAGTACTTTGTTGAAGTACCTTTGGCAGCGATTACAACCTTAAGTCTTCTTGGGTATGACGCTACAAGCTTGGCACACTTGTATTTGGGGAGGCTGGACCACTCAAGGACATTCAGAGACTTGTCCCGAAGCCACTCCTGTGTTGTCTTGGCTATGTGCTTAGCACACGTTGTCCTGTTGGAAGGTGAACCTTCGCCTGGGTCTGAGGTCTTGAGAGCGCTGGAGCAGATTTTCATCAAGGAGCTCTCTGTATTTTGCTCTGTTCATCTTTCCCTCGATCTTGACTAGTCTCCCAGTCCCTGCTGTTGAAAAACATCCCCACAGCATGATGCTGCCACCACCATGCTTCACCGTAGGGATAGTGTCAGGTTTCCTCCTGACATGACGCTTGGCATTTAGGCCAAAGAGTTGAATCTTGGTTTCATCAGACCAGAGAATCTTGTTTCTCATGGTCTGAGAGTCTTTAGGTGCCTTTTGGCAAACTCTGAATGTATCTCACTGGAGAAAGCATCCGAGCCAGCGAAACAGCGCCCCTCTGTCTCTGTATGTGTCCCCCCCCCTACCATTAATAGCCAATAAGCGTTGAGCTAAACTGAGTGTGCTCAACTGTAAATGGGCCTGGCGTACCAAAATAAAGTGTCAATAGAAGCAAGTTTGAATTTGGCTTCAAACCAATCCCAGTACAACAAGCCAAACGTCATTGACTACTGTAAGTCGCTCTGGATAAGAGCGTCTGCTAAATGACTAAAATGTAAATGTAATTGACAGAAAAAATGTTGAATTGTTGCATCTCGTTGTGTTGTTGTCCTCTGGTGGCTAGGTAGCTAAAATGGACCCTTTCCTAAATTAGCCATGGATGGAGATAGGGATTTGGACTTGTGGTTTTAATTAATTATCCGTACTGGCCAATAATTATAACAGCAATTGTCATCCAACCATAAATTCCTACATTGTGCCTCTGGTCTGAGAGGATGGAAGTAGCTAGATGTAGACTAATGTCAACCAGCTGGCCAATTGTTGCACATGAAAGGAAGTTAGGGTAGCGAGCAAGCATTTTAGCCAGGTAGCCTAGGACAACAAAAACTAAAAGCGTGTACTGTATGACAGTCATAGACTTTTTCGGCAACATGAAAGAGAGCGGAGGGCATTGGAGTTTCTCTACAAGTAGGGTGAGTCAACATGTTTTCTACTTACGCACACACACACACACACACACACACACACACACACACACACACACACACACACACACACACACACACACACACACACACACACACACACACACACACACACACACACACACACAGACAGACATAAACACACACACACACACAGAAATCAGTACCATGGGAAGCCACATCATATTTACCTTACATTGATTGGACTAAATCGTTTTTGGAATCTTTTAGTTGTCACTGTATTAGGCTAAGCATAGGTGATGTGATGATGTTGAAATGTTGAAGTTGAAATGGTGCTAGAGGTGACAGCTCCTGATTCTCTGGTGTTCTAAATCAATAGTTGTTTCGTAGTCCGAATATGTCGGAAACATTAACTTGATTGACCATGCTGTAGGTCATGTAACTGTTTGTTAAATGCAATATGCTCTGTGGACTCTCCGGTTTTGTGATAAAACAAAGGTGTGATTGAATTTATTCTGCCACTGTGACTTCTTATTGTCTCGACCTAGGTCTGTATATCACGGTGGCAAGTCATATGAACTAACAGGTTATAGAGCAAACAACAAAATTATCACAACATGTAGATTGTAATATGGCTTTTTTTTCCTGGCTTGGCTTCCCCAGTGATTTTACCCAAGTACCGCTACTGAGAAGTAGTCAAAATGGGACAGGCGGAAGCGGGAATTTAACCCCGATCGTAGGTTACATTTCAGGTTACATTTCATTGAAATTTCATTTGATTTTTACACACTCATCCACACAGCAAAAAAATTATTCTGGGGTGAATTGAAATTGACAAAAAAACTAAAACATATACTGAATGCAAGTCATTTCAATGATTTGTTCATTTCATTTGACCCCAAAAAACATTTACAGTGAGGGAAAAAAGTATTTGATCCCCTGCTGATTTTGTACGTTTGCCCACTGACAAAGAAATGATCAGTCTATAATTTTAATGGTAGGTTTATTTGAACAGTGAGAGACAGAATAACAACAACAAAAATCCAGAAAAACCCATGTCAAAAATGTTATAAATTGATTTGCATTTTAATGAGGGAAATAAGTATTTGACCCCCTCCCAGGTGTCTTTTATACAGGTAACGAGCTGAGATTAGGAGCACACTCTTAAAGGGAGTGCTCCTAATCTCAGTTTGTTACCTGTATAAAAGACACCTGTCCACAGAATCAATCAATCAATCAGATTCCAAACTCTCCACCATGGCCAAGACCAAAGAGCTCTCCAAGGATGTCAGGGACAAGATTGTAGACCTACACAAGGCTGGAATGGGCTACAAGACCATCGCCAAGCAGCTTGGTGAGAAGGTGACAATCCTGCAGCGCCCCGCAAGGTCCCCCTGCTCAAGAAAGCACATATACATTCCCGTCTGAAGTTTGCCAATGAACATCTGAATGATTCAGAGGACAACTGGGTGAAAGTGTTGTGGTCAGATGAGACCAAAATGGAGCTCTTTGGCATCAACTCAACTCGCCGTGTTTGGAGGAGGAGGAATGCTGCCTATGACCCCAAGAACACCATCCCCACCGTCAAACATGGAGGTGGAAACATTATGCTTTGGGGGTGTTTTTCTGCTAAGGGGACAGGACAACTTCACCGCATCAAAGGGACGATGGACGGGGCCAAGTACCGTCAAATCTTGGGTGAGAACTTCCTTCCCTCAGCCAGGGCATTGAAAATGGGTCGTGGATGGGTATTCCAGCATGACAATGACCCAAAACACACGGCCAAGGCAACAAAGGAGTGGCTCAAGAAGAAGCACATTAAGGTCCTGGAGTGGCCTAGCCAGTCTCCAGACCTTAATCCCATAGAAAATCTGTGGAGGGAGCTGAAGGTTCGAGTTGCCAAACGTCAGCCTCGAAACCTTATGACTTGGAGAAGATCTGCAAAGAGGAGGGGACAAAATCCCTCCTGAGATGTGTGCAAACCTGGTGGCTTACTACAAGAAACGTCTGACCTCTGTGATTGCCAACAAGGGTTTTGCCACCAAGTACTAAGTCATGTTTTGCAGAGGGGTCAAATATTTATTTCCCTCATTAAAAAGCAAATAAATGTATAACATTTTTGACATGTGTTTTACTGGATTTTTTTGTTGTTATTCTGTCTCTCACTGTCACGTCCTGACCAGTATAAGGGTTATTTGTTATTGTAGTTTGGTCAGGACGTGGCAGTTGGGGTTTTGTGTTGTTGGGGTTTTGTGTTGGGGTTTTGTGTTGTTGGGGTTTTTGGGTAGTGTTCTATGCTTTGTATTTCTATGTTCTATTTTTTCTATTTCTATGTCTAGTTTATTGTTTTGACCTTCAATTGGAGGCAGCTGTTCCTCGTTGCCTCTAATTGAAGGTCCTATTTAGTAGGGGTGTTTTTCTATGGGTTTTGTGGGTAGTTGTTTCTTGTTTAGCTGTGTGCCTGAAAATACTGTTTTCGTCGTTCTTTTTGTTCAGTGTTCATTTATTTTAATAAAGAAGATAATGAGCATTCACGTACCCGCTGCATTTTGGTCTAATCACTACGACGCCCGTGATAGAACTACCCACCACAAACGGACCAAGCAGCGGAGGAAGGAGCAGCACCAGGAGAGGAGCTATCTGGAATCGTGGACATGGGAGGAAATTCTGGACGGGGCTGGACCATGGCACCAGGCTGGGGAATACGTTCGCCCTATGGAGGAGCTGGAGGCAGCCAAGGCAGAGCGGCGCCGTTATGAGGCCTTATACGCGCTTATTGGACAGTGTGAGAGGCAGCCCCCCAAAACATTTTTTGGGGGGGCACACAGGGAGTGTGGCTAGGTCAGGCAAGATCCCTAAGCCAACTCCCCGTGCTTTTTATGGGGAGCGTTTGGCCGGTCTATGCGGAAGTGCGCATGATTTCGCCCATGCGCACGCACAGTCCGGTGCGAGCGATCCCAGCCTCCCGTAAGTGCCGTGCTAGAGTGGACATCCAGCCTGGGAGAAGTGCACCGGCACAATACATCTGGCCACCAGTGCGTCTCCTGGGTCCAGGCTACCCTACACCTGCTTTACGCACGGCAGCCATCAGGCTTCTGCACAGTCCAGTTCGCCCTGTGCCAGCACTCCACCCGTGCAGGGCTACTGTGACTACCCAGCCAGGACGGGTGGTGCAGGCTGTGCGTTCCAGACCTCCAGTGCTGGTTCATGGCCCGGTGTATCCAGTTCCTGCTCCTCGTTCTAGCCTCAAGGTGCATGTCCATAGTCTGGCGTCTCCAAAGCCAGCACCACGCACCAGGCCTCCAGTGCATCAGCCCAGTCCAGTACGTCCTGTTCCCGCTCCTCGCACTAGCCTTGGGGTGCGTGTCCCCAGTCTGGTGCCTCCAGTACCAGCCCCACGCACCAGGCCTCCAGTGCGTCAGCCCAGTCTTGTACGTCCTGCTCCTGCTCCTCGCACTAGCCCTGTGGTGCGTTTAAATAGTCTGCCGTCTCCAAAGCCAGCCCCACGCATCAGGCTTTCAGTGCGCAGTCCCCGTCCAGAGCTTCCAATGACAGTACCCCGTCCAGAGCTTCCGGCGACAGTACCCCGTCCAGAGCTTCCGGCGACAGTACCCCGTCCAGAGCCTCCGGCGACAGTGCCCCGTCCAGAGCTTCCGGCGACAGTGCCCCGTCTAGAGACGGCCCACAGTCCGGAGCCTGCAGAGACGGCCCACAGTCCGGAGCCAGCAGAGACGGCCCACAGTCCGGAGTCAGCAAAGACGGCCCACAGTCTGGAGTCAGCAGAGACGGCCCACAGTCCGGAGTCAGCAGAGATGGCCCAAAGTCTGGAGCCAGCTTATGTTACGAATCCCTTTTGGCCCTGCAGTCTAGGGGAGATGGATACGAGACCCGTAACATAAATCATGCAAATTATAATCGTGATAAGTAACAGTGAGAACAAAAAACACAGACAACTTAAGTCTACAGTCAAACTCTAAAGGTTTATCGCTAAACACACGGTAATGGGGTGTGAGAAAAGGGGCTGAGCTGGACCCAAGCAAAGAAACAATATTCCAAAACACCCCTAAGCTAGACTAGCCTACTTCAAGAACAGCTAGCTAACTAACCAAAAATTACAGTGGGTGGTCCGCCCAGTTCTAACTAGGGTACTTAGACAAAGTATTCCTACGGGTAATGTATGCCCATGGGCGACTTGCCTTGGTACCCCCTTTTCCCACCAAACAAACAAACAGCCAAACAAAACAATACTCACAGGATAACCGGACAAATGTGACATGTAGTTGCAAAACAAAAGAGAGATCAATAGAGAAAGAGAGAGATAGAGCTGGGGACAGAGAGAGAGAGAGATTGAGCACAAAGATTGATCTCACAGAGAGAGATTGAACACAGAGTGAGAATGAGCTAGAGAGAGATTGATCTGGGGAGAAAACAACTGACTGGGTTTTTAAACCAAGGGAAAGGGGATGTGATTGGTTGAGGGAAAAGGAGCAGGTGTCTTCTGATTGGGGACTGATTGATGACTGATTGGGGAGTGATGATTGTCACCTGTGAGGGGAGAAGGAGAGAGAAACGAAACACACAGGATACATACAGGATACCTGTATCCGTAACACGGCCCACAGTCCGGAGCCAGCAGAGACGGCCCACAGTCCGGAGCCAGCAGAGACGGCCCACAGTCCGGAGCCAGCAGAGACGGCCCTCAGTCCGGAGCCAGCAGAGACGGCCCACAGTCCGGAGCTCCCAGAGTCGCCCTCCGGTCCGGAGCTCCCAGAGTCGCCATCCGGTCCGGAGCTCCCAGAGTCGCCCTCCGGTCCGGAGCTCCCAGAGTCGCCCTCCGGTCCGAGGTCTCCAGCGACACGCATCAGCCCGAGGTCTCCAGCGACACGCCTCAGCCCGAGGTCTTCAGCGATGCGCCTTTGTCCAGAGACTTCGGGAGGGGTAAAATATAATTAACAGTTAGCGGGGGTGGACAGGTTAGGTTGGGGAGTGAGGCCGGAGCCTGAGCCACCTCCGTAGTAGGAGGTTGGGGGGGGGGGGGTGTAGCACAAGAACCGTCGGTGACAGTGGCCACCTCCCTTCCCTCCCTTTAGTTTGGGATTATTTTTGTTTTGGGTTTATTTTTGTGTTTTTGTTTAAGGTGCATCCGGGGTCTGCACCTTTGGGGGGGGGGGGTACTGTCACGTCCTGACCAGTATAAGGGGTTATTTGTTATTGTACTTTGGTCTGGACGTGGCAGGGGTGTGTTTGTTTTGTGTTGTCAGGGTTTTTGGGTAGTGTTCTATGTTTTGTATTTCTATGTTCTATTTTCTAGTTTTTCTATTCCTATGTCTAGTTTATTGTTTTGACCTTCAATTATAGGCAGCTGTTACTCGTTGCCTCTAATTGAAGGTCCTATTTAGTAGGTGTGTTGTTCTATGGGTTTTGTGGGTAGTTGTTTCTTGTTTAGCTGTGTGCCTGACAAGACTGTTTTCGTCGTTCTTTTTGTTCAGTGTTCATTTATTTTAATAATGAAGATATGAGCATTCACGAACCCGCTGCATTTTGGTCTAATCACTACGACGCCCGTGACACTCACTGTTCAAATAAACCTACCATTAAAATTATAGACTGATCATTTCTTTGTCAGTGGGCAAATGTACAAAATCAGCAGGGGATCAAATACTTTTTTCCCTCACTGTAAGAATAAATCCAATTTAATATGTTGCTTGAAATGTAAGTATATTTTATGAGGATAACCAAAGGATATCAAAACAATGATGAGGTCGACCCATTCCCGCTTTTCCAACTTTTAATGGTGTCAGCAAATACAGTATCCTGCAAACCTCTAGTTACTGATGGTGTATTGAGAACTTTGCGCACCAATGCCTGCCAAAATGGGTTAAACTGGCAAATGATCAGATACATAAATCATTGTTAAACATTAAAATACTCTAGAAGAAGTGATCTCATTCTGCAGTAGACAGGATTTGAAACACCATTATAGTTTTTAGAAGCTACAGCGAGAGGAAACAACACCAAAAAATAAATTATCTAATTCTGTGCTAAACAGAACTCGACACACCAAAATAGGGTTTTCAACCATAACCAGTGCTCCCAGTCCCTGGCAAGGTGTTGCACAACAGTTGATTAAGTGGTATTACAACACACCATGTAATGTTTCAAACTATCTCAGGATGATTTAAGGTTTTGTCTCCTTCACTTTGGTGGCAGCTCAGTTGCCATTAGTTTGGTGTTACAAAGCAATTTTAACAGTGTATAACCCACCATAGCCTACTGAATATGTGTTTGGAAGTAAAATCCTTCACTGAATAAGACAAAAAAAGAAAAGAAAAAAAACCGAGACGGGTTTGAGTGAGAGGTCTAATTGATGTTTCCAAGTTGCCACACAACGCTCCAAAGTTTGCATAGTTCCTAATTTCAATGTACTTTTATGACTCAGAGATGAGTCTTTAAATATAAGGTGCAATTTGAGCTCTCCTAGCTGTGCCGTTGAGGAACTAAAGCAAAGACACTTCTAGTTGTTTTCTTTAGAACACACCCCTGCATCCCTGCCTTTACACAATTACTGCTGTTGTTTACGCATTCCAAAAACAGTCAATTTATAAATCTCAATCTGGGTCATGTGGTCATAATTTGAAAGTTTGTTATGTTCAACATGGCTAGCTAAGTTATAAAATAGGATTTTGCGGTGTTAGGCTTTCACTAAAACCGTAAGAGAAGATGATCGTAATTTATGAATGAAGTCATGAGTGCATTCAGATGCGTGGTCTGCGGCAAATTTTCTTCACAATACAACAAACATACCCTGGGTTGTTCTGAAGAGAATGAGGCTATATCATCTTGTAACTTTACATCAAGTATAGTGATCATAAATGTTGTGAGATGGAACTCTGTTACATTCATTATTTGATTGGGAGAAAGCCATGCATAATACAATGAAGCGTAACATTCATATTCATGTAGCCGATCGAATGAAGAGAGAAGGGAATAATGGCAATTTTTTAAAACAATATTTAAACAGCTAAACACAAGATAGTTAAGGAGAGTCCTTATATATATATATATTTATTTTATATATAGACCATAAAGCAGTGCATGCTGGACATCAAGCACATATCCGGAAATTAATGTGGTAATTGACACTAATGTTACACTAATGCTCACTCCACTTAGGTTAGTTTGAGCACAGTCTGCCACAGTCTGCCATGTGTCAAGTCTTCCTATTTACTGCCCCTGAGATGACCATTGAAAGGTATTTTCTACATAATCTGTTGAAATGACATTTCAGTGTGGACCAGTTAATTTCAGTTGAAACTGACAAGTGTTTCTGGCCAGCTGGGGCACATATTTATTTTGGTGGAGTTTGACTCTAGACCTGCATGAGTGTCCATGGGACAGGAGCTGGGGTGTGATGCTTTGGACTTTGGTCTTTATCTAAACACTACTAACCAACACGAGGGGCAGGGCCAGGGTTCATGAGGCTGGAGAACAGGGCAGATAAGCAGGACCACGGTCAATGATCCCCCAGCTAGGCCATGACGGATTGGATTAGATCAGTGGTCACCAACCTTTTCTGAGTCAAGATCACTTTCTGAGTCCATAAGCAGGCCTGAGATCTACCGCTCAGATTACATTATTTTAGCAGATTACATTTAAAGAACATAAGCCTATGCAACATTAACCTATTAAAAACAGTTCTGTAGCAATGAGGTTTGTGCAGTAGGCTCAGCCAGGTCACCCGTTATACAAGTCAGTATTAGAAATCCATCCAATTCTGAGGATATCGGGAAATGAGTTGGAAATTGGCCACTAGGGGCAATAGTGAGCGATGTTAACTTCAAGTAGGTTCCGGTTTTGCTAGAGTGTTGTGGATGTCGATGGGTGTAAGCATCTACCTCTGGTGCAAAATGTTGCATGTGTTTGAATCCAGCAATAGAAAGTTGTTTTGAGATTTTTGTTTTAGCCTATCCCAAACCTTAACCCTTGCCTTAACCATTTAGAGTTCATGCCTAACCTTATGATTTCGGAGTTAATGCCTAAACTCACTTTAAACACTTCAAAATTTGACGTTTGGAACAACTTCGAAAAGTGACGTTTAAGAAACATGGATGAACATCTAATTCTGACCTGAGACTGTGAGAGCTTGTTGGTAGTGTCACGATCACTGTCCTCGAACTCCCTGTCATAAATAAGCCAAGGCGCAGCGTGCCGGTAATTCCACATCCTTTATTTAGAAGTGAAACCGAACAAAACAATAAACAGGATAAACAGAAAGAAACGTGACGTTCTGGGGCTGCTCAAAGGCAGCTGCACAAAAACAAGATCCCACAACTCAAGGAGGGAAAAAGGGCTGCCTAAGTATGGTTCCCAATCAGAGACAACGATTGACAGCTGCCTCTGATTGGAAACCATACCTGGCCAAAACATAGAAATAAAATACATAGAATGCCCACCCCATATCACACCCTGACCTAACTAAACAGAGATAAACGGCTCTCTCAGGTCAGGGCGTGACAGGTAGGCTATAGGCCCAATTCATTATCACAGCATATTGGCTATGCTTGAATTGCCCTACTAATGTTGTTCTTCTCAGACAGTGTAGATATTATTTCCAAATTGTAGGTATATGATCACACTGGTAATAGATTATTTGTTGTATTACTTGTGAGGCACAGCTGAGTGAGCATAATAATTAGCTTTTATTTTATTTTACTGGACTGATGGCCTGCATCTGATGGTCAGTCTAAGGGGAGGGAGGAAGGGAGAGAGCAGCATTGAGTCTGAATCGGTGAGGCTGTCTAACCGTCCCTCCGCTGTCCCTCCCTCCGCTGTGGAAAGAGGACACAAGTCTTCCAGCTGATGGCGAAACTCAAGTCGCATTGCATTATTTCTGCCTCATGCACCAATTCATGTTGTTATTCATATGACCAGAGAAAGTGAAATATTCCTTGATATTAAAAAAGACACAAGCCGCTAATATTAACAACACTTTGCTGTACCCATTCAGTGCTGGTTGTAGCGTGAGTGGAAGCAGGGAGAACAAGCATTTTATGGCTTATAAAATTGTTGAACAAAGTGTTGACAGTGCTGAATAACAACTTAAGCATGAACTTACTTATAAAAACAGCAGCTCTTTGTTGTATTCATTGAGTCTCTGTCAAGTCAAGGTTTTAAACGTTTTGAAATCTCACAGTATCAATTTTGCTGTGCGCTCAAGGCTTCTTTTTACAGCCTATGGCTCGAGAAAACTGGGTGATCTGAGCTATCTGATTGGCCAGCGGTAGGCCTATAGGTGCACTTGATTTGCTCTCTGGGCCTGCCGGGTTTGCAGAGTTATACCTTCAGACACATGAAATGGTTCAAAATGGGAAAACTTTGCCATCCCGGTGCTAGGGTAGCTGAATCAAGTGCACCTACCACCAACAGCGCTAAAAGGAAAAAAGAATAATACAGAAATGTTTGATGATCGACTAGGATTGCCTCGCGATCGACTGGTGACCACTGGAGTAGATGATTGGTTGACCTGGCTCAGTATTCAAGATGTGATTGGTGGGTGGCTGGGGACCAGGCTGGATGGGAAAGGGGCCCAGCTGTACTCTCCTGTCTGTCTGAAGTGAAAAGCCCTGTGAATAGTTCTGTTTGAGCCAAGCATCCGGCTCTGTTAAAGTGGAGTTTATTCTTATCCCAGTCCTTTCTCTATCTGGGCCAGACAGGCCCCCTTCAGACCTGACCTTGTCACATTCTGTATTAATATACACTACCGTTCAAAATTTTGGGGTCACTTAGAAATGTCCTTGTTTTTGAAAGAAAAGCATATTTTTTGTCCATTAAAATAACATCAAATTGATCAGAAATACAGTGTAGACATTGTCAATGTTGTAAATGACTATTGTAGTTGGAAACGGCTGATTTTTAATGGAATATCTACATAGGCGTACAGAGGCCCATTATCAGCAACCATCACTCCTGTGTTCCAATGGCACGTTGTGTTAGCTAATCCAAGTTTATCATTTTAAAAGGCTAATTGACCATTAGAAAACCCTTTTGCAATTATGTTAGCACAGCTGAAAACTGTTGTTCTGGTTAAAGAAGCAATAAAACAGTCCTTCTTCAGACTAGTTGAGTATCTGGAGCATCAGCATCTGTGGGTTCGATTACAGGCTCAAAATGGCCAGAAACAAAGAACATTCTTCTGCAACTCGTCAGTCTATTCTTGTTCTGAGAAATGAAGGCTATTCCATGCGAGAAATTGCCAAGAAACTGAAGATCTTGTACAATGCTGTGTACTACTCCCTTCACAGAACAGCGCAAACTGGCTCTAACCAGAATAGAAAGAGGAGTGGGAGGCCCCGGTGCACAACTGAGCAAGAGGACAAGTACATTAGAGTGTCTAGTTTGAGAAACAGACGCCTCACAAGTCCTCAACTGGCAGCTTCATTAAATTGTACCCGCAAAACACTAGTCTCAACGTCAACAGTGAAGAGGCGACTCCGGGATGCTGGCCTTCTAGGCAGAGTTGCAAAGGGCATATCTCAGACTGGCCAATAAAAAGAAAAGATTAAGATGGGCAAAAGAACACAGACACTGGACAGAGGAACATTGGAAAAAAGTGTTATGGACAGACGAATCTAAGTTTGAGGTGTTCTGATCACAAAGAAGAACATTCGTGAGACGCAGAAAACATTTAAAGATGCTGGAGGAGTGCTTGACGCCATCTGTCAAGCATGGTGGAGGCAATGTGATGGTCTGGGGGTGCTTAGATGGCGGTAAAGTGGGAGATTTGTACAGGGTAAAAGGGATCTTGAAGAAGGAAGGCTATCACTCCATTTTGCAACGCCATGCCATACCCTGTGGACGGCGCTTAATTGGAGCCAATTTCCTCCTACAACAGGACAATGACCCAAAGCACAGCTCCAAACTATGCAAGAACTATTTAGGGAAGAAGCAGTCAGCTGGTATTCTGTCTATAATGGAGTGGCCAGCATAGTCACCGGATCTCAACCCTATTGAGCTGTTGTGGGAGGAGCTTGACCATATGATACTTAAGAAGTGCCCATCAAGCCAATCCAACTTGTGGGAGGTGCTTCAAGAAGCATGGGGGAAATCTCTTCAGATTACCTTAACAAATTGACAACTAGAATGCCAAAGGCCTGCAAGGCTGTAATTGCTACAAATGGAGGATTCTTTGACGAAGCAAAGTTTGAAGGACTCAATTATTATTTCAATAGAAAAATCATTATTTATAACCTTGTCAACGTCTTGACTATATTTCCTATTCATTTTGCAACTCATTTCATGTATGTTTTCGTGGAAAACAAGGACATTTCTCAGTGACCCCAGACTTTGAACGGTAGTGTAGTTCAACTCACAGGACAGTCTTTGTTGATGTTTTTGATGTATTGTTCCAGCCACCTATAGGGTCACTATACAGTATTTAAAACATTTTAATATTTCACCTTTATTTAACCAGGTAGGCTAGTTGAGAACAAGTTCTCATTTACAACTGCGACCTGGCCAAGATAAAGCAAAGCAGTGCAACACAGAGTTACACATGGAATAAACAAACATACAGTCAATAATAAAATAGAAAAAGTCTATATACAGTGTGTGCAAATGAGGTAGGATAAGGGAGGTAAGGCAATAAATAGGCCATAGTGGCGAAATAATTACAATATAGCAATATTGAAATGGCTGCTGGTGTGTAACTGGAGTTGTACTGTAATGACCTGTTGAGGTTTCCATCCCAGAATATCACAAACGATACCATGGAATGCCATAGCTTTCATGAAGGAGGAAATTGTCACGGCTGTCGAAAGGAGCAGACCAAAGTGCAGCGTGGTTGTAGTTCTACATTTTATTTAATCCGTGAAACTTTGCAATACATAAATAACTGAATAGACAAAACAACAAACCGTGACGCAGAGAGAAACAAACACTACTCAAAATATAATAACCCACAAACCCCAGGAAGAAAAACCCCTACTTAAATTTGATCTCCAATCAGAGACAACGAGGACCAGCTGCCTCCAATTGGAGATCAACCCAAAAAAACTCAACATTGAAATAGAAACCTAGAACATAAACATAGAAATACAAAACATAGAAAAACACAAAACACCCCCTGTCACGCCCTGACCTACTCTACCATAAAAATAACCTCTTACTATGGTCAGGACGTGACAGAAATGCTAATAGTTATGACTGTATAATTCTCGTTACAGTACTGTAGTACTGATATTTTGATATTTTGATAAGATCATCATGATTTTCCATGGTGAAAAACTAACAAGATAGCTGCTGATGTATAAAGCAGCTCTAAAGATCCTTATTGGAGACTCACCGAGACACTCACTTTCTTTTACTGGCTGCTGCTGTACAATACATTCTGATATACAGGTAACTGCCAGAATAATGAAAACACTTAATAAATGAGGTATACAAAGTATATTGAAAGCAGGTGCTTCCATACAGGTGTGGTTCCTTAGTTAATTAAGCAATTTACACAGTGCCATGTATTCATTGATGCCAAGGGAAGCCAGGACTTCCCAAAATATTCCATCAATTCTCAAGCTGAATCTGACCGGAGAAATCATCCAAGCGAGGGAAACAGCTCCCCTCTCTCTCAGTATGTGTAGCCCATGTATCGGATTCTGTCTGGACCAATAGATTATAACATGTTGCCGCCGTAGCATTTGATTGATTGATGCCAGCAAGCATTTGGCCTCCCTTGATAAAACATTTTTATAAAGGAATTAGGCAACTGTGGGTTGCCCTGGTGTAGCAAAATGCCTCCATGGGAGGCCAGTTTGGATTTGGCTTCACACCAATCAAATAAATTCCTACGCAAAAAGTCATTTTCAGAAAACGTGTCTGTTTCTGGTCTGCTTGTGTTGATGTCCTGCAGTAGCTAGCTTGCTAAATCTGCCCTTTCCTAAGCCATGGATGGAGATGGGGATTTGTACTTGTGGTTTTGACTTAATTCTCTTTACAGGCCAATGATTATGACGACGATTTAGATCTAACCATAAATTACTGTATTGTGCCACTGGCCTGAGACGATTGAAGTTCAATATGTAGCCTTGATGTAGCCTAGTAGGCTCACGTTAACTAGCTAGCTAACTTAGCGGGTTCATTGTTACCCATGCAAGGAAGTTAGGCTAGCAAGCATTTTAGCTAGGTAGCCTATAAAAATAAAAGTGTATGAGCCAAAGACCGTTTTGCCAACATGAAAGAGAGGAGCATGGCATTGGCATTCAACTAGTCTACAAGTTTGTATCTTTAAATTTGTTTTCAATCTATTAAACAAAGCATATAGCCTTGTTTATTTGATGTTTAATGGTTTAAGTTGAAATGTTCTGGAATTGCAGAGGCAGTGCTCCTGTTGTCTTTGTGTTGACTTGAGGTAACTGTGGTTCTAAATCAGAGTTGTTTTTGTAAACTGTCAAACGTTAACTTGCTTGACCATGCTGCAGGTGATATAACTGTTTGTTACATGCAATATTTGCTTTGTGGACTTCACCGGACAGATGTTGCTCTCCGGTTTTGTGATGAAACAAATGTATGTGTAGTTGACTTTATCCCGCCACTGTGTGACTGTTGTCTTTTTGTTGTCACGGCCTTATTGTATGTCACGGTGGCGTATGAACTAATGGGTTATAGAGCGAACAAATATCACAACATACTGTAGGTTGTAATATGGCTTTTTTACTGGCTTGGCTTCCTCAATGATTTTACCCAGGCACCGCTACTGAATTTACATTCCATTAACATGCTTAGGGTCATGTATAAAAATGCTGGCCAGGCCATTATTTTGTCTACCGTGGCTCAAATCAAATGTTATTTGTCACATGCTTCATTATCAACAGATGTAGACTAACACTGAAATGATTACGGGTCCTGTTCCAACAATGCAGAGTAAAAGAAAATATACAAAAATGCTAATAAAAAATAGAAATAGTGACACGAGGAATAAATAACAATAACAAATAAAAATACCATGGCTATATACAGAGTTCCGGTACCGAGTAACAGCTTCTACCCCAGTACCGGGGGTAGAAGCTGTTCACGGTCCTGTTGATTCAAAGCTTGGCGCTCTGGTACCGCTTGCTGTGCGGTAGCAGAGAGAACAGTCTATGGCTTGGGTGGCTGGAGTCTGTCAATTTTTGGGATGACAATGCCCCGAGTGGTCACTGAATTGTTTGATGAGCATGAAAACGATGTAAAGCATCTGCCATGGCCGTCTCAGTCACCAGATCTTAACCCAAATGAACACTTATGGGAGATTCTGGAGCAGCTGCCTGAGACAGCGCTTTCCACCACCATCAACAAAACACCAAATTATGGAATTTCTCGTTGAAGAATGGTGTTGCATCCTTCCAATATAGTTACAAACACTTGTAGAATCTATGCCAAGGTGCATTGAAGCTGTTCTGGCCCGTGGTGTCCCGATGCCATATTAAGACACTTTAGGTTGGTGTTTCCCTTATTTTGTCAGTTACCTGTATCTGTCCATTAAAACACACCAACCATCAACCAATGACCTCACTGTAATGGATGAGGGGGTTTATTCTGACAGGGACTTTGAAAAAGGGGAGTAAATCAGAGTGTTGCGCAGTGAAAAGTCAAATAGACAGATACAGACACTGTGTGATGTTACAGAGTTGTGTATGTCGGATCTTAATTTGAGCCAGTTTGCTACAGCAACAGGAAATGTGAATTATTATGTGGATTATAATTAATGGCAAATTTTGTGTGGGTTGATACATTTTTCGTAAGGGAAAAACAAGTCCAACATTTCAAGGTGTAAATTACAAACTTCGGAAGCCATTTTAAATATACTACAAGTTTTAGATTTCCTGCATTGCAGGAAAGTTCTCCTGCAACAGGGTGGTCAAATTAAGATCCTACATCTGTAGTTTGTAGTGATGGGAATTTCAGTTAAAAGAAATAATATTTTGACTAATTTCTTTCATTAGACTCAATAATGCCCAGAGCACTCAGGACCCGTACCGGTGAACGATGAACTAGCCTCTATTTCACATCGTTCACCATACGGGACTTATTTGAGCTGTCATTTGTGATAGACTTGTAAACGTGTGCTTTAAACAATGTACATGTGTTCATTGCTAGGCATACAAATACGATTATTTCTTAATACATTTGAATCTACAGACCCTGGTTCGATCCCGGGCTGTATTGCAGCCGGCTGTGATCAGTCCGTAGGGCGGTGTACTATTGGCCCAGCATCGTCCTGGTTAGGGTTTGGCCGGTGTAGGCCGTCATTGTAAATAAGAATTTGTTCTTAACTGACTTGTCTAGTTCAACAAAAGGTTAAATAAAGAATGATAAAATAAACAAGGTCTAGTTGTGGCCACAATTGAACTAAATTGTGAGCGACTGTTGACAGAATACATTGCTTGACTGCCGCGAGGCTGATAAGCAAAGTTGTTTGCGAACTACAGCCCCCAAAATGATTTTTTCTCAAGTTTGTTGAGCAGAGGCTGTAATGTTTTGGTTCTACAAAGCTGTGTCCATCATAACATTCAATTGGCAAATCATTAAATGTATTCTTGCAACATGTGATCAGTTCTAAACATGTATTTTTCTTCTTTATGCTCATGATCTATTTCCCTGCACGGATATCACAGACAGTTGTCACTTGGTGGTTGGAGCATATCTCTGGAGCTGCTGAGCCTGGAGGAGCATGATTAATCCTGCTGTAGGACTCATTGCGGGCAGCACTAGCAGGTCAAATGAACGACTAAATTGAACGAGTCCGTCAGAAAAAGATATCATGCCTCTCCAGTCAGTAAAGAGTCTTTCATAAAGAATGAATCGTTCGCAAACTGCACATCACTAGTAGCTTGTGAAGTCACAAGTGTAAGCAGAGCCAATGGAGCCATCCTGACCTGGGCTCAGACCCAAAGTTGTGCCTCAAGTGTCAGAAGAAGCGAAGTAGCGCCTGGAGCCTAATTGCAAAGTGGCTCTGTGGCTAACACTCTGTTACCAGGCTGTTACTTAGAGCAATGTTCCCTCTATGTAACCTCTATAATGAAGTCAGCTCGGGAGGTTCATTTCTTTCATAAGAATTCTCAGCTGGGTATGTGTTTATTTCAGTGCCAGTGACATTTTATTTTGCATACCTGTCCTATCATGTAGGTTGATTACTCACTTTGCAGTAAGTTGACATTTCACCCCTGTTGCTTCTAAGAACAATGTTTAAAACTCTTTTGGCATAGGGGGCAGCATTGGGAAGTTTGGATGAAAAGTGTGCCCAGAGTAAACTGCCTGTTACTCAGGTCCAGAAGCTAGAATATGCATATAGAAAACACTCTAAAGTTTCCAAAACTGTTAAAATAATGTCTGTGAGTATAACAGAACTCATATGGCAAGTGAAAACCTGAGAAAAATCCAACCAGCAAGTGGGAATTCTGAGGTTTGCAGTTTTCAAGTGAATGCCTATCGAATATCCAGTGTCTGTGGGGTCAGATTGCACTTCCTAAGGCTTCCACTAGATGTCAACAGTCTTTAGAAGTTGTTTCAGGCTTCTATTGTGAAAGGGGAGGCAATAATTGCCCTCTAAGCAGATGGCCCAGGTGAAAGCCTTTAGTTTAGTCACGTTTGTGGCCGTGAGCGCGAGCGCCATACCCTTTCCTTTCTAATGAAAACGGTATTGTCCGGTTGAAACATTATTGAATATTTATGATAAAAACACCCTAAGGATTGATTAGAAACATCGTTTGACATGTTTCTACGAACTCAAATGGAACTTTTTCGACTTTTCGTCTAGACTTTGTGTCCGCGCTTTGTACATTTGGATTACTGGACTAAACGCACAACAAAAAGGAGGAACAAAAAGGAGGTATTTGGACATAAAGATGAACTTTATCGAACAAAATGAACATTTATTGTCTAACATGGAGACCTGGGAGTGCCATCAGATGAAGATCATCAAAGGTAAGTGATTCATTTTAACGCTATTTCTGACTTTTGTGACACCTCTCCTTGGTTGGAAAATGGCTGTATGGTTTTTGTGGCTAGGCGCTGACCTAACATAATCGCATGGTGTGCTTTCACCGTAAAGCCTTTTTGAAATCGGACACAGCGGCTGGATTAACAAGAAGTGTATCTTTAATCGTATGTATAACACTTGTATCTTATATCAATGTTTATGATGAGTATTTCTGTAATTTGATGTGGCTCTCTGCATTTTCACCGGATGTTTGTTTGAGACAATGCATTTCTGAACATAACACGCCAATTTCAAATGAGGTTTTTTGACATAAGGATTAACTTTATCGAACAAAACAAACATTTATTGTCTAACATGGAGTCCTGCGAGTGCCACCAGATGAAGATCATCAAAGGTTAGTGATTCATCTTAACGCTTTTTTCTGACTTGTGACACCTCCCCTTCTTTGGAAAATGGCTGTATGTTTTTTTGTGGCTAGGCGCTGACCTAACATAATCGCATGGTGTGCTTTCACCGTAAAGCCTTTTTGAAATCGGACACTTTGGTTGGATTAACGAGAAGTTTATCTTTAAAATGGTGTATAATACTTGTATGTTTGAGGAATTTTAATTATGAGATTTCTGTTGTTTGAATTTGGCGCCCTGCAAATTCACTGGCTGTAGGCCAGGTGTTTCGCTAGCGGAACCCCCCTTCCCAGAAAGGTTAAATGTTTTCCTCACGACTCCCTCAGGCTGAGGGATTTTCTTGTGCCTGCAAAATTGGTTTTGGCTCTATGTCCGAACCAGACCATTGAGGAGAGGGGGAGTTTGCATCACTAAATGGTTTGCGTTGGCTATGCTTAAACATGTTTTTGAAAGGAATTGGTTCATTTGCGTAAAACCATTTACACATGTTTTGTTTTTACCGTGTTTGAAAATGCTTTGGTTGCTCTGTGTTTGCTTTGTTTTTGAGGGTGAATACATTCAGTTGTGCAACTGACTAGACATCCCTATTCTAGGGCTATTCTTATGACGCTCAGCCTTTTTTAACCTGCTGCGTGTAGACTTCACGTTCTATACAGTGGGCTGTCACAGAGCTTTAGCCATTAGGGGGTGTGTTATTACACCATTCTATCTAATGGTCTATGGAAAGTATCATGGTTTTCCATTACAGTGGGACCACTGGGTTACCTATCAAATATCACCCCGGCTTCAGTACATTTCAATGGTTTCCAGCAAGCTATAACGATTGTCGCCTGACGTGGCTGAATTTGATGAGATGTGGTGTAACTGAGTGGAACAGCTGCACTTGAGATTATCAGCTCTATAGCTCAACGTGGACTGACTGCCCATGGCACAGAGGCACCCCATTCCCGACGGCTCTGTCGCTAGATTCAGTCCACTTTGCCGTGCTTTCTGTGTATGTATCCCCATGCACACTTCTTTGGGTTCTCTCCGCCCTGGTACTGTGAGAACGGGATGGAGGATCAAAGATGAAATGGTGGTCAAAACGTCCACAGCACTTTTATTTTGTGGGAAAACATTTTTGTTCCAATCTTTCTTAATTACAAGGTAACAAATTAGTGAACAACTATGAACAACAAGATTATTTTGTGGCCAATAGAAATTAATGGTAACTAACGTATTGTCATTTTGGGGTCATTTTTCTTGTAAATAAGAATATAATATGTTTCTAAACACTTTTACAAACATATTCTATTCTTATTTACAAGAAAAATGATTGAACATGTATTTCAATATGATTGAAATAGGCTTATAGCCTACTGCCCTTAAACTCAACGCTGGACCTCGAAGCCAGTTTCACTGAATTTATTTCATTGTTCCCCTCTAATCAGAGACTGATTTAGACCTGTGACACCAGGTGTGCAATTAATTATCAGTTAGAACAGAAAACCAGCAGGCTCCGTACCTCATAGAGTAAGAGTTGAGGACCCCTGGCCTACTGTTTATATTTTAATGCTGTCATCTCGGTTTTTATTTGAAGCATATTGTTATATGTCACTTGTTTGTATCAATTGCAAAGACATTGGAAACTTTTTTGTACTGAAGTTATCGGCGGTCACAGAGAGATTCTATGTATAGCGGAGATCTTCTATTTTTGTTCAGTGTACATACAGTACCAGTTAAAAGTTTGGACACACCTACTCATTCAAGGGTTTTTCTTTATTTGTACTATTTTCTACATTGTAGAATAATAGTGAAGACATCAAAACTATGAAATAACACATATGGAATCATGTAGTAACCAAAGAAGTGTTAAACAAACAGATTCTTCAAAGTAGCCCCCTTTGCCTTGATGACAGCTTTGCACACTCTTGGCATTCTCTCAACCAGCTTCGTGAGGTAGTTGCCTGGAATGCATTTCCATTAACAGGTGTACCTTGTTAAAAGTTAATTTGTCGAATTTCTTTCCTTCTTAATGCATTTGAGCCAATCAGTTGTGTTGTGACAAGGTAGGGTTGGTATACAGAAGATAGCCCTATTTGGTAAAGACCAAGTCCATATTATGGCAAGAACAGCTCAAATAAGCAAAGACTAACAACAGCCCATCATTACTTTAAGACATGAAGGTCAGTCAATCAGGAACATTTCAAGAACTTTTAAAGTATCTTCAAATGCAGTTGCAAAAAACATCAAGCACTATGATGAAACTGGCTCTCATGAGGACCGCCACAGGAAAGGCAGACCCAGAGTTACCTCTGCTGCAGAGGATAAGTTCATTTAAGTTAACTGCAGCTAAGAAATTGCAGCCCAAATAAATTCTTCACCTAGTTCAAGTAACAGACACATCTCAACATCAACTATTCAGAGGAGACTGCATGACTCAGGCCTTCATGGCTGAATTGCTGCAGAGAAACCACTGCTAAAGGACACCAATAAAAAGAAGAGACTTGTTTGGGCCAATAAACAAGAGCAATGGCCATTACACCGGTGGAAATCTGTCCTTTGGTCTGATTAGTCCCAATATGAGAATTTTGCTTTGCCAATTGAGATGGTTTGGGATGAGTTGGACCACAGAGTGAAGACAAAGCAGCCAACAAGTGCTCAGCATATGTGGGAACTCCTTCAAGGCTGTTGGAAAAGCATTTCAGGTGACTACCCCATGAAGCCGGTTGAGAAAATCCAAAGAGTGTGCAAAGCTGTCATCGAGGCAAAGGGTTTGCGACTTTGAAGAATCTAAAATCTAAAATATATTTGTATTTGTTTAACACTTTTTTGCTTGTTCCCATATATGCTGAGAACTTGTTGGCTGCTTTTCCTTAACTCTGCGGTCCAACTCATCCCATCTCAATTGGGTTGAGGTCAGATGAAAACACCTATGGGAGATTCTGGAGTGGCACCTGAGACAGCATTTTCCACCACCAACAAAACACCAAATTATGTAATTTCTTGTGAATGAATGGTGTCGTATCCCTCCAATAGAGTTCCAGACACTTGAAGAATCTATGCCAAGGTGCATTGATGCTTTTCTGGTGGCTCGTGGTGATCCAACACCCTATTAAGACACTTTATATTGGTGTTTCCTTTATTTTTGCAGTTACTTGTATAGTAAGCATTATGTTCAAATCTTAATTAAATCTCAGTATCGAATCGCAATGCAAATAGAATCGGCACCAAAGTATTGTGGTAATATCGTATTGTGAGGTCCCTGGAAATTCCCAGTCCTAACACACACACACACACACACACCCACACACATTATTGTCATCTTTGCCAAGGTGGACTGGAGATGTTCCCTTTGTCTCTAAGAGCTTAATGGACGTTTGGCTTAGGATGGTGAGGAGCGAGCACTTCCAGGCTGTCTGTGCTGGTATCTTGTGGTGGCTGCTCCTGACGTACCGACACACGGACTGGGCAGTGGGCATCTCCTCATCCCTCCACATCTGCCCACTGCCTGCTCTGGCTCTGTGCCCGCCCTGTTTCCCCCCTGGCCAACAGATGGAGACTCTGAGTCCAAGGAAATGGAACTAAATTGACAGCATACTACACTGATGGGTTAAGATTAAGACATCAACCAAGTCATAGAATGAAGAATGGAAAAAGCTAACACCCTGAAGTGTTTTCCAGACAGATGTGGCTAGGGGACAAGGTGTTTATAGTAAGGTCAGTCACATTGAGGACGGCTATAGGATCCGCTGTACACTAATAGAGCTGACGGGACAGTGAAAAATAGGTTGGCGAAAATGCTTCCTTCCACTCAGCCTGTTTTTACTCACCTCACACCTGGCAACACTTTTCAAGGGGGTTATTTTGAGTCAGATTGAGACGGCAACAAGGAGCTCTCAGGTGTTTGTGTGGCTAATGGGTTACATAACAGCACCATGGAACCGTAGGTTAAAGGATGACCCTGCTGTGTAGCATGGTGTGACAGGTGTGGTCATACCCTCTGTAGAAGGAGATACATACTGGGGTGAGGGCAGGGGTGTGTTATAGGAACCCCCCCCCAACTGCCCTCCAAGCACCCCCAACCGGCCCCAACCACCCCCAACGGGCCCCAACCGTCCCCTGCCTGTAGAAGTGGATGAGGAGCATGGTGTGGAATGCACACCCCTCCTGAAGCGGATGTGGTACATGGTATGGTATGTCAGAAGGTATTGCTGGCTATTTAAGACAGCTGGGACAGGAGCTTCAAAAACACATGCAGTAATGCAGAGACAGCAGTTGATGCCTGTATCAACATAGTTTGGGGATCCTGAGTGGCGCAGCGGTCTAAGTCACTGCATCACAGTGCTAGGGGTATCACTATAGACCCGGGTTCGATCCTGGGCTGTATCACAACCGGCCGTGATCGGGAGTCCCATAGGGCGGCGCACAATTGGCCCAGCGTCACCCGGGTGAGGGGGTGTTTGGCCGGGGTAGGCCGTCATTGTAAATAAGAATTTGTTCTTAACTGACTTGACTTCCCCCGGGAAAGTCTTACACTAAAGTATAATTCTAAACCTGCCTCATATGAAGATTATAGGCCATTGATGGTGTGTCTTTGCTGCTTGACAGGACGAAGTCACCTAAACTTGGGCTTTTTATGGTTGTAGGTCTCAGCGGCCTGGCCCTGTCTTACTTATATGGCCTCCTCCTCTCACTCTGTTCCTCTCCCAGGGTCAGCAGCAGCTGTAAGGCAGGGTGCGTCTTTGCTGCTTGACAGCTGTATGGCAGGGTGCTGCTGACGTTTGTTTGTTATGCCATGTGGCTCTGTGTGTCACCAGAGCAGGTCAAAGTGTTTTACAAGTCGCCAGAGCAGGTCAATACTGGCTGATTAACTATGTTGACTTTGGTGTAAAACAGAAGCTACCCTAATGGTCCCAACTAATGGTCCCAACTCACCTTCATTCCCCCCTGCTTAACAGGAGTAAAGTTAGGGATGCCATTGTAGAATACTAGTAAAACATCTTCCAACAGAAAACGTTTTGCAACTAAAACAAGCATGTCTGGGGCCTCCCGAGTAGCGCAGTGGTCTAAGGCACTGCTACGTAGTGCTAGAGGCATCACTACAGACCTGGGTTCGATCCCAGACTGTGTTGCAGCCGGCCGTGACTGGGAGACCCATAAGGCGGCGCACAATTGGCCCAGCGTCGTCCGGGTTAGTGGAGTTTGGGGTTTGGCCGGCCGGGATGTCCTTGTCCCATCGCGCTCTAGCAACTCCTTGTGGCCGGCCGGGTGCATGCACGCTGACTCGTGTTGCACTTTGGTGCGGCTGGCTTCCGGGTTAAGCGAGCAGTGTGTCAAGAAGCAGTGTGGCTTGGCAGAGTTGTGTTTCAGAGGACGCATGGCTCTCGACCTTCGCCTCTCCCGAGTCCGTATTGGAGTTGCAGCGATGGGACATGACTGCAACTACCAATTGATATCACGAAATTGGGGAGAAAAAGGGGTAAAAAGTACAACAACAAAATGGCTTATTAGACAAGTTTAAGTTAGTCTCTTCACGTTTCATCTGTTTGGTTCAGTTTGGTTCCAAGGAAATACACTCCTGGTCTGTGTGTTGGATTGGGTTGGGTAGGGTGGGCACAGTGACACATACAGTACAGAGTAAATAAGGGGTTATAACAACCCAAGATAAATATACGAACATTGAAAGATGTGTGTGTGTCTGACTGTGTAAAGATGGAAGTGGACTCTTCTAACAAGTGGATTCTGTGAGACGTCTTACTGTTGGACCCATCTCAGTAACAAGAGGACTACAAGTAAAGGACATAGACAGGTTGTACAGCCAGCTGCTCTATAAATACACACACACACACACACACACACACACACACACACACACACACACACACACACACACATAATGATTCCATGTGCGTTCATATTCTCCAGAGTTCAGAGCTTTTTGGGAACAATTCACCAAATCCAATGGGACAACATGATTGAAATTGATTCAGAGAAGCCTATGGCAAAGGCTTGTATGATTCAGAAAATCAATTATGATGTACTAACTAACAATGAGTCACAGAGAAAGGAACGTGTTGCTTTTATAAGCCATAGTCAATGATTACGGTTGTAAAGAGTGGACGCTACTCCATTAGTACAACGGTAATAAATGCATGTACTGGGATCTTCCTGACGTAACACCCCTATCCAATAATATCATTTTCATTTAATACAGTGTTTACGTTGGGAAATAAACTCCATACGTATTCAAATATTTACATTGGGCCTGACAATGAGAACCGCATCTGTAGCCAGAGAGCATTGAGGAAGTGAATGAGAAGAGAAAATTAATCAAATAAGAGACAGGAAATGCACACAGTGGCCATACAGAGACTGGGGGCTAAAGGTGCAGAGCAAAAGAGACAGCAGTATGAGAGAGTCTACAGAGGCCTGAGATACAGTGAAACGTTCTGAAACAAATTCACACAGTGACAGGTCGGATAATAAACATTGCTTTAATATTCCCATGCTCAAAATGAAAGATGAGGATACTTTGGTAATTAGTGTATTTGATGTAGTGGGCTTATATATCTTGAACTTGAACTCAACTATAATGTTATTTCTGTCCCCAGGGACACTAAAGTGGCCTAGCAACTCAGCAGAAGCAATATGCTATTATTGAGGGAGATCTTAGCACTACATAGATTATTTCTCACCCACAAGGGGATAGGCACAGTCCATGTGTATTTTCTGTGTGTCTCGCTCTTTGTCTGTGTTTATCTGTATAGTGGAAATTGGGTGTCGTCTATTCTTTGACCCTGAACTGACCATCTCACGTCTTCCAAAAAGTGTGGTCTGCCAGAGTCCTAGATCATCAGCCAAGGCCATGGATATAAAATGGGGCCTAAATAGACACATGTATAACATATACAGCTGGCCTTCTGCTGACTCATCTGATCTTTAATAACCTTTGATAGAATAAATCCTGGATCTATCTCCTCACTGCTTGATCCAGCTCCTGCCAGGCAGCACTGCACCCCACCAAGACAGAGAGGAAAGATGAAAGATTGATCTTTTGCAACCTTTCAGATTCGAATTAATGAATGATGCTACATTTGAACCTTTACTCATATGTTCTTCATTTCGAAGCTGCTGAGAGATATTCAAGGTCTCCAATGAACCTCACGGTGGCTCAGTTTCCTTAAGTTAATCCTATAATGTGATGTTCACTTTAAAACTGGAGTGGTGGTGGGTGATCCATTACCAGCTGTGTGGAGAGCTGCGGCTAAAGATGCTCGGCCAGGCAGGGTGACACTTGTTGTGGTGACACAATGGGGCTGCTGTCTTCACCCAGGAAGCAGCTAGATAACAACAACAGCCCATTGTCTGTGGAACGGACTCCTCCGGGGCCTCTGATCTCACAGAGGAAATTGGAAATGGGGTAAATCGGTGTCACTGAGGTCATGCAACCCAGTGGGGAGTAACTACACCATCATCGTAGAAAAGATAACTCCCGAACATAATTAAATAATTGTTATTGGTCACATGCCCTGAATACAACAGGTGCAGACTTTACCATGAAATGTTTACTTAAGAGCCCATTCCCAACAATGCAGAGTTAAGTAAGACAAATATTTGCTGAATATAAAAGGAAATAGTAGCACAATAAAATAACAATAACAAGGCTATTTAGAAGGAGTACTAGTACCGAGTCAATGTGTAGGGGTACGAGGTAGTTGAGGTAATTACATGTAGGTAGGGGTAAAAGTGACTAAGCAATCAGGATATATACCACTGATCAAAAATATACATTCAACATGCAACCATTTCAATGATTTTACTGAGTTACAGTTCATATTAGGAAATCAATCAATTGAAATAAATAAATGAAGCCCGAATCTATGGATTTCACATAACTGGGAATACAGATATGCATCTGTTGGTCACAGATACTTTAAAAAAAGGTAGGGGTGTGGATTAGAAAACCAGTCACTATCTACTGTGATCACCATTTGCCTCATGGAGCACGACACATCTCCTTCGCATAGAGTTGATCAGGCTGTTGATTGTGGCCTTTGGAATGTTGTTCCACTCTTTTTCAATGGCTGTGCGAAGTTGCTGGATATTGGCGGGAACTGGTACACGCTGTTGTACTCGTCGATCCAGAACATCCCAAACATGCTCAATGGGTGACATGTCTGGTGAGTGTGCAGGCCATAGAAAAACTGGGACATCTTCAGCTTCCAGAAATTGTCTACAGATCCTTGCAACATGGGGCCTGGCATTATCATGCTGAAACATGAGATGTGATGGCGGCGGATGAATGGCACGACAATGGGCCTCAGGATCTCGTCACGGTATCTCTGTGCATTCAAAATGCCATCGATAAAATTCAGTGGTGTTCGTTGTCCGTAGCTTATGCCTGCCCATACCATAACCCCACCGCCACCATGGGGCACTCTGTTCAGAACATTGATATCAGCAAACCGCTCACCCACAGAACGGTATACTGCCATCTGCCTGGTACAGTTGAAACTGGGATTCATCTGTGAAGAGCACACTTCTCCAGCGTGCCAGTGGCCATCGAAGGGGAGCATTTGCCCACTGAAGTCGGTTACAACGCCGAACTGCAATCAGGTCAAGACCCTGGTGAGGACAACGAGATAAGCTTCCCTGAGATGTTTTTTTTGTGTGCAGAAATTCTTTCTTGTGCAAAACCACAATTACATCAGCTGTCTGGGTGGCTCATCTCAGACCATTGCACACTTGCTCAAAACCTGAGACATCTATGGCATTGTGTTATGTGACAAAACTGCACATTTTAGAGTGGCCTTTTATTGTCTCCAGTGCAATGTGCACATGTATAATGATCATGCTGTTTAATCAGCTTCTTGATATGCCACACCTGTCAGGTGGATGGATTATCTTGGCAAAGGAGAAATGCTCACTAACAGGGATGTAAACAAGTTTGTGCACAAAATGATTTGAGAGAAATAAGCTTTTTGTGCGTATGGAACATTTCTGGGGTCTTTTATTTCAGCTCATGAAACATGGGACCAACACTTTACATTCATATTTTTGTTCAGTATAATAAACATAGTAGCAGCAGCATATGTGAAGAGTGAAAGTGTTTATATGTGTGTGTGTGTGTGTGTGTGTGTGTGTGTGTGTGTGTGTGTGTGTGTGTGTGTTTTGTGTGTGTGAGTGTATGTAGTATGTGTGTGTGTGTGTGTGTGTGTGTGTGTGTGTGTGTGTGTGTGTGTGTGTGTGTGTGTTGGAGTGTGCAAGACAGTCAAAAAATAAAGTAAAATAAATAAATAAATAATAAAGTGGGTCAATGTAAATAGCCTGGGTAGTCATTTGATTAACTGTTCAACAGAGGGTTTGGTTTGAACCTCGTGATCACCCTTACAAAATTGTAACATGATAGTACAATGAAAAAAATACAATCGTGCTATAATGTTTTTTTGGTCACTGCAGGGCAGGAAAATACCATGGTAATGTTGCAAATAGCAAGGTATTTTCTTGCCACATTAGTGACCAAAAAAACACAATAGTACCATGGTATTTTTTTCATTGTACTACCATGACAGGAAAATACCATGGTATTTGCAGCAATATTTTTGTATTTTCCTACTGTGGTAGTGACCAGAAAGACATAGGACCATTGTATTTTTTCCATTGTACTACAATGGTACAGAAATGTACCAGGGTGGTACAATGAAAAAATAGCATGGTTTTGTACTAGCAGCATGTATTGCAACATGAAAGCATGGTAGTTGTTTCCAATGTATTGTCATGATTGTCTGTGTCCCACTATTTTTCAGGTAAAGTGACCAAAAACATAGTATGATACTCACATAATGCAACATTGACTTCTCGCTCTGCAATGGCAAAGCGTAGGCAGTGGTGGGAAAAGTACCCAATTGTCATACTTGGGTAAAAGTAAAGATACCTTAATAGAAAATGATTCAAGTAAAAGTGAAAGTCATCCAGTAAAATACTACTTGAGTAAAAGTCTAAAAGTATTTGGGTTTTAAATATACTTAAGTATCAAAAGTAAATGTAAAAGTATAAACCATTTCAAAGTCCATATTTTTTTAATATATTTTTTGCGGATAGCCAGGGGCACACTCCAACACTCATTTACAAACAAAGCATTTGTGTTTCGTGAGTCCGTCAGATCAGAGGCAGTAGAGATGCCAGGGATGTTCTCTTGATAAGTGTGTGAATTGGACCATCTTCCTGTCCTGCTAAGCATTCAAAATGTAACTAGTATTTTTGGGTGTCAGGGAAAATGTATGAAGTAAAACATACATTATTTTCTTTAGGAATGTAGTGAAGTAAAATAAAAAGTTGTGAAAAAATATAAATAGTACAGTAAAGTACAGATAACCAAAAAAACGACTTAAGTACTTTACACCACTGAGCGTAGGCCTAGTACCCTCTTAAACCCCTTTAGCTCATAGTGATAAACAACAACACACATGGTCTAGTAGTGTAGTGTACCCTCTTAAACCTTGGGAACCGTATAGGGTATGGTGAGAATAATAAAAGGAGTCTGACACCTTGAAGATAAGGTTTCAAATAATGACTTTATCTTCTCTCTTCAATACAGTTTTCAGTTGGCTCTCTCTCTCTTCAACTGACTAGGTTACTCGAATACAATTCTAAATAGCCAACATCCTAAAAACTATTTGTAAAAAGGTATCATCTTATATCATAAAGAGATGCTTTGATCTCAAGCCCTTTTTATGAACACATCTTTATTTTATGAACAAGTCTTATAAGTTCTTGTTCCAGCTTATTAGCGTACACCTAATATGTTGATGATGCTCATTATACATTAAGGTTGAATCAAAAGATTACATGTAACAAATATGAAAATAAATCCGAAACAATTATGTGAAATTGCATTAAACAATAATGTATGTTGATGCTAATATGATGTACAATATTCTATTATGTTTCTATACGATAACAATAGCATAATATATTTAATATACCATAAACTATATATATATTTTTTTACCAGTTTCACTAATTCATTCTAATCAACCTAATAATTATGACACACCCCTCACTATTGTCATTGGTTGCACTAATTGCACTGTTTGTCTACATAACCTGGTTCAAGTATTCATGACATCACCCTGAGGAAGGCACAGTGATGCCGAAATGTTGGTAAATACCCATTAAATTGCTGGGAGTTTATATATGGAGTGTGCGACTTTCTTTATTTTGATAGTTTATAGTTTATTCGCCGTTAGTCAGCACCTCCACAACAAACTAATGTTTCTGCGTGTGTGCCAGCTCATGTTTTTTAACATGTCATACCTAACAACAGCAAGTTACAATGTTTCCCTTTGTTTACACTCTCTGTGTGAACTTTTGTTGGAGTCCTCTGTCGCCATGACTATGAGAGGCTAGCTTGACTGGAGCTAACGTTAGCTGACGTTAGCTTCTATGCTAACGGACTCTTATAAATTAAACTATCAAAACATAATTAAAAAAATGACAATAATATATTATCACTCTGCTTAACTTGGTGTTTCATATCCTATGCTTTATAACTCGCTTACTGTGAAGATAAGGTTTTAAATAATAGTTTTATCTGGTGCTTCTCTCTTCAGTTTTCAGTTGTCTCTCTCATTCAAATGACTCCTTAGGCATGAACACTCCTTAGCGAGTGTTCATACTTACACATTCTAAAGTAAGCTAGCACCATCCTTAGCCCAGGGCTAGCTGGCCCTGCTCCAGAGCAGGGTTAGCACTGACTTTTCAGCATTAGTCCCATAAACACGGCCAAAATAGCCAGTGTGAAACGGGGTCAAGAACAACGCCTAGAATGCTCACTGTCCAATCATAAAAGCAGCCCTTTCCCTTAATTGACATATGCTCGTGGTGCCTGTAATGTGTTCTGCACATTATTTTGATGAGAAAACTCATGCTATTTATTCCTTCCATCTGAGGACAAAAACTAAAATACTTAAATCCGTGGAAAAGCATAGGCTACCATACTGTATATTTCACATTCTCACACATTTCTGGTTGGCAATACAGGGAACTTAAACATGAGCAAAAAACAATACTATTAATACAGTAAGTATTACCCCTTTTTGACAGCAACTATTTCCTTTTTCATTGATGTTACAGACAAACTAGTGGTAGGAAATGCCACTTATCAGAAACGTGCCTATACTGGTATATAAATGCATCAGTATAATGCCAACCAACCTCTTTTGACCTTGGTGGGTTTATTTATTTAATGCATTATACTGCCATTGTACCATGGTAATCACAATTAATAAAGATGGTACCATATAATAATTTTTGGTACCATTTATCATAGCTGCGCGTTACCATGGGCTACCGAGTGGCCCAGCGGTCTAAGACACTGCATCTCAGTGCTAGAGGTGTCACTACAGACCCTGGTTTGATTCCAGGCTGTATCACAACCGGCCGTGATTGGGAGTCCCATAGTGCGGTGCACAATTAGCCCATCGTCGTCCGGGTTAGGGTTTGGCTGGGGCAGGCCGTCATTGTAAATAATAATTTGTTCTTAACTGACTTGCCTAGTTAAATAAAGGTTACATTAAAAATAAATGTAAAATTTATGTAGAATGCAGGTTAAAGCCATGGTATTTCCATGATCCACATCTATACCATGGTATAAATGATGCAATACCATGGTATTATATAGGTTCATGGAAGTAACATTATACTTTAAAGCTAAAAACATGGTACATTTCCATGATTCAGATTTTTGCATGGTATAAATGCAATACCTTGGTAATATTTAGGTACAATGGCAGTACCATGGTAGTACCATCATACTTCAAGACTAAAACCATGGTACATGTCCATGATTCAGACTATACCATGGTATATGTGAAAGTACCATAATAGTACCATGGTATAAATAAAAGTACCATAGCAAATATTTGTAAGGGCAGCTGAGAAATGGGCTTCCTGTGTAAACACAGCCAATGTATGCAGGAAGTGTTTGAAACAGGTCATATCTTGGATGTTGAAGTGAAAGGTTTACTGTGTAAATAAGAGTGGCCAGATAGTCATTAGCAGAGAGGGAGACTCGCTGTTCAGGTGTATTGCGGAAGTCAGTTGGATGTATTTACAGAAATGCAGTATTAACACACACAAGTGTCCCCAAAATGGTCGTATCCAGTAGAAACACAAGAAGACAGACAGAAGAGTAGCTATGGGATCTGTGTCAATGAAATGCGTTCTGTCTCTCTCCTCTAGGTACAGTATCTGAGGGAGCAGACTGAGAGGACCACACCCAGTGTACACATACCACACGAGCCAAACAGACTTCTGGGATAACTGCTGCTTAGAGTTATGGAGCCGGCCCAATCAGAGATGAGCATCTTGGGATGCTCGCCCAATGGGAAAGGTCACAACCTAGGAGATGACAAGTATGTGCCTATGAAGACCATGCCAGAGGAATTAGACACGTGAGTTTCTTTTTGCTGTACTTCTACATTATTGTCACATAATTGTATTGTTCAACAACCACAACTAATCAGAATCAAGGCTTTGCATATCTGTCTGATAAGCATCTGAAAAGTTCTATACACTCACCTGATTGTCTTTGTGCCTCTATACCACAGAAACAATACAATACACTACAATGAATTTCATTCCAATTGTTTTTGAACTGATGCTTTGATATTATTATTGCATAAGGGCGGTGACATTTAGCCCGCTGTTGTGCCCAGCCCATAGACTGGAGAGAGTAATGGGTTTTGTGCTGTGTTGTGTTAAACTGTGAACGTGTCATGTGTTGTCATCATTTACCTACCAGTATGGAAACCAAAGCCCATTTAAGTCTGTAAATGTCATCTGTGTTTTTCTAAAATACAGTAGCCTGTATTCATCAGGGTTGCTGTCAATTCCTTTTTCAATTCAATCAATTCTGGAAATAAACTGAAATTCTAATTTCAACCCTGATATTCATCCACATGATTCTATCCAAAAGCGGGTAACTTACCCTCTAATGCAGACACCATTTGACAGACAGAACTCTTAAAACCCTGTTTCCATTTGCCCCATGCAAATTGTGTTTTGCTCGCCCAGTCCTCCTTGCTAAGTGTATGACATCAGCAATGAGTATGAAGTGTTTATACGCCGTGAATGACGTCTGAACAGACAATATAACTGATTTCCCGAGTGGTGTTTGTGTTCCTAAGTGCATGTTTGCCTTGTTTTTTGTCCCATCGCCTCCCTTGGATCCTTTGTTTGCCACACAGAAATGGTACTCAAAATGCCAGGTATGTTTATACTTCAGATATACAGTCACACGGACACAATCTCTATCTAGTTGGCTCACTGACTATGTAACATCATTACCACACAAACAATCCTTTAAGTGAAGCATGTTGCCACTGTTTTGACAAGAAACTCCCTTCTACCTGTGTAGCTTGAGTCCCTCATTTTTAGGTGCAGATTTTAGTGACTATCAATTGTAATGTCCTTTTCTGTTTCGTCCAGGTTTGATGATCCTGATGGCATCCTGGAGAGTGAGGAGTTTTTGCCCAACGGAGATGGGAAGAAGCCCATGCACTTCACAGATGTTAGTGTGACTGACTTTACTATCGCCACAACTGAAACATTACTCACTGGGCTGTTTCCCAAATGGCACCCTATTCCCTATGTCGAGCCCATATGACAAGTTGACATGGCCACAATTGTCATCTATTTCTTGTTATGATGGATGTCGCTCATAGCCTACATGTCTTTTTTTCCTTGTTAAAGCGCATAGATGTGCATGAAACTGTAAGCAAAAAACATGCAGAAATGTGCCTTTCTGCCTTTTTAATTTTGTTTAACGTCAGTGGCCTAGTCAAGGAAGCATCATGTAGAATATATTGGCCACATTCCACTTACCAAGACCATTGCCAAATGAGGAGCACTGTCACCTGATTTTACAGTAAGCCCTGGGGTGGTGTTGTGAGCCTAGAGTGGTACCGCCCAGCACATCTAGAAGGGAGTGTATTTCATACCGAATTCCTCCCTTGGGATGACGTAGAGGCACCTTCTCAAGGTGATTTCAATGGTAGAGTTGAACCGCTAGGGACCTCTAACTCTACTCAGGACCTCAAAGGCAGTTGCACTGTTTTTTTTTCATTGTTTACCTCTAATCAGGTACTGATTTAGACCTGATCCAGACCTCATGTGGCAAGAGTTGAATACCCCTGCGCTAGGGCCAAAAATAGCTAGATTAACTACTAAAATATCAAAATATATCACTTTTGCAACAAACTGTCAGAATTAAGACAAGAATTTACGTGTTTCACTAAAACTAAGCCTAAAACATCTGGTTTTCGATTATTATTATTTATTTTTTTACATGAAAATTACTCTTTAAACGGTTATTCGTCTGTGCCCATAGGATAACCCTTTGAAGAACCCTTTTTGGTTCCATGTAGTACCCTTTCTACAGAGGGTTGTACATGGAAACCAAAAGGGTTCTACCTGAACCCAAAAGGGTTCTCCTATGGGGACAGACGAAGAACCCTTTTGGAACCCTTTTTTCTAAGAGTGTACCCAGCTAGCACATTTGGTTCCTTGGAAGTTGTGGGAACGTAACTTTTTGGTTTCCCTTTGGTTCTGGGAATGAAGCAATACATTTCCTGACCAGTAAAACCGAACATGACTTCAACATTCTTGAACTCCAAGCACAGATAGGACACATGGAAATTAATTTGCTTAGGCATTAGTCATGCAAACACATTATTTTTTTCTTGTGGCACGGCATCAGTAAGATTCAAACCTATATTCTGTTGTCTATCCATGGAATTAGTCCACTGTACCACCAGGATGAAACTAGCATACCATGTTTTTTTTTACTTGTACAAAACTGTTCGTTTTAGTCTTTTAAAACAGATCCAATTTCAAAGGAAACAAACATTCATTAACATTAGGTGTGGCCAATTAGTGGGCGAGACTAACATACCTGAACTCACTTAACAAGGTCGAGGATAGTTTTGTTGAAGCTGAGAACAGAATATATATTTTTTTCAATAACATTCTTTGCACATTACTAATGTTTTCTTGTGTTTTTATTTTACCTTTAGTTAACTAGGCAAGTCAGTTAAGAACAAATTCTTATTTTCAATGACGGCCTAGGAACACTGCCTTGTTCAGGGGCAGAACGCCAGATTTGTACTTTGTCAGCTCGGGGATTCGATCTAGCAACCTTTACAGTTACTAGTCCAACACTCTAACCACCATGCTACCTGCCGCCCCGCCCCATGGAAAGGGTTCTTAATGCCCTGAGAACATTACTTTAGATAGAGCCATGAGTAAACCTGCAGAAAACGTTATGCTGAAGTACTGAAATTCCCACAGGAGAACATTGTTTCTTAACGTTCTCTGAACTATTAGAGAATATTCCCAATGTCAAACCAGTTGGAGTGCGTTCCCAGAACATTACCCAAATTTAATTAAATGTAACCATGTTTGAACGTTTAGTAATAGTTCTGTTAAAGTAATGAAATACCAAGATCAATAACTTTATTTTTGTAAAGTTCCTTAAATGTGCTGAGAATGTTCCAAGGCCAAGCAACTATCCAGCACCAATCCCAGAACGTTCTTGAAAGGTTGTATGTAAAACAACCATAGGACAACCACACTCACACCAAGCTCTAAGAAACATATGGTTCTCAGAAAATGTTGTGCTAGCTGGGTAGAGAATAGGGTGTCAATGGGGTGCCATTTGGGAAGCTGACACTATGCTAATGACACATTCGGCTTGTCACATTGCACTTTACAAGAACATGAATTTTGAAATGTAAGAAAATCTGAACTTTTCAGCTATACATAATCATTGAATTAACTAAATCTGAGATTGTTGTATTTGTTTTTGATTAGTTTGAGGGAAAGACGTCTTTCGGCATGTCTGTGTTCAACCTGGGGAATGCTATCATGGGCAGTGGAATCCTGGGACTGGCTTATGCCATGGCCAACACTGGCATCCTCCTCTTCCTGTAAGTCAAACTGTTAGCTTTCTACACGTCTCTACATGTCTGTAATAATGACTGTAAGTCGCTCCAGATAAGAGCATCTTTTAAAGTACCAAAATGTCAAATCCTGCCCATGCTTCTTAACGGTCTCCTCGTCTCTCCGTTCCCCACTTGGCTTAGTGTTTATGTCCTTCCTCTTCTCATAAAACCTGGGAAACTGCAAAACGACACACTGACTTTCAAATCACTGACACACTGAGCACAGACACAGTAGGAGTCACACATTAGCTATTGGTTGGTCTCTGTTGATAGTAGCACTGCCAGCTTGTTGTGATATGATTTCCCTTTGCTTAACAAGAGAGCCTGTAGAGAACGTGCTCCCCAGTCCCAGTTATAGCCGTTAGGTTGCACATAGAGTCCACACTGTGGAAAGAGCCAGGGTGGGGGTTGAAAATAGCCACGACCTTCGTTTGTAGGAGGGAGCTGGGACAGCCAGGAATGCTATTTGCCCAGAGCCCCAGCTTGCCTGCCTCAAGAAGGGTGCTGTGCCTGGGTGGGGGGATAAGGGGCCAGGGTGGGGCTGGAGGCAGGGTAAGGGTCTGTGGTGACGTGACACTTCTCATGGAATGATCCACACTATCCCCTCCCTCCCATCCTCCAGTATTCTCCAACTCTTGTCCCCGCCCCTGTGGACACATACAGGCCCCAGAAAGGCCACAGCCCAGAATAGCCCCGCCTGCCAGTCCCCACGCCTCTGTAGCGTTGGATATGTCCTCCCCTCTCCTTGCTCTGTCCCTCCTCCCTCTGCCCCCCCGTCCATCTCATGGAAACATACAGCTCCTGTTTATCGCTTTGTGACTCCAGGTTATAGTACAGGAGAGCTTGGGTTCAAAAAGTTTAGACAGATATATTTGTTTGGACTTTGAGAAGCAGGAATCAATTCACATGGATTTGTTTTACTGTGTATTCTGCCCCATGGATGTTTCTTTCCATCCAAGTACAGTATTATCGACTTTGGACTCAAAGTATTGTCTTCTGGTAAAAGTAAGCTGATAAGTCTAGATTCCTGTAGCAAGCAAAATGTGATCAAATTTCCAAGACCTTGTTCCAAGTCCTATCTTTTCCCATGGAAAAACAGCCAATGTTATATTAGCAACTGTATTGGATATTGGTTGCATTGTGGGTGTGACTGACACACAGCCTTCTTTGTCTCTCAAGGGTAACATACTGTAAAAAAAAAAACAGGGTTTCTCAAGGGAGACCTAAATAGATGTTCTCTGCCTCCCTCAGCATATTATCACACCCTAGCATTTCCAATGGGATGTGGGGAGAGCTCTGAAATGTCATTTAAACACAAGCCCTGAGAACTCAGATTCCACGCTCACAACGTGACATTTCCTGGACAATGAACCAAACCAACCATTAAGCAACTCATAATGGCTCTCATGACTCCTGCACTCTAAAAAAATGCTGGTTTAAAAAGCAATCCCAGCACTGGGTAAATAGCGGGCAGAACACATGTCAGGTTATTTTTGACCCAGCACTTGGGTCACTTAGTTGGGTTATTGAGCTATGCTCAGATTGGCAGTATTTCTGTTACGTTTATTTCAAATTCAAATTTGAATTACGTCTGAGTATTTTGTATTACACTGGGCTGAACTACACTCCAATGTGTTTTGTGACAAGATACTTTTGAAAGCTGTAATTTGTATTATCAAAATTCTATACCATTTCTTTATAGTGGTTCACAATTTTGTGGCCACCTTTCACCCTAAATTGGTATTAGAAGTCTGATCGGACTATGGTGTTGATAAGAGTATCTGCTAAATGAACTAAATATAAATGCATATGTAAGAATAAACAATTGCAAAGGATGCCAATGTAAAGTTCTGAGTTCCGCCCCGAAACAAGGCTAATGACAATACCCAGTGTGCTTTGCAATTGCTCATTTTCACATATACATTTTGGCCATTTAGCACAGGCTTTCCCAAACTCGGTCCTGAGGGCCCCCCCTGGGTGCACGTTTTTTTTGTCCTAGCCCTACACCGCTGATTTAAATAATCAAAGCTTGATGATGAGTTGGTTATTTGAATCAGCTGTGTAGTGCTAGGGCTGTGCTGTGTCCAGGGTTGTTGCTGGTGTTAGGGCTGTGACTGGGACCGGGAAAACCTGGGTTGGTGTTTGGGCTGGGTTGGGTATCAGGGGGTGGTGCTGGGACTGGGGAAAACAGGACCGGTAACCAGGAACTGGGGCTGGTGCTGGGTCAGGATCTGTAGAGGGGAAGAAGGAAAATCTGAGGAGCAAGTAGACACACAATGGAGCCTTAGACCTAGAGGTCAATGGTGGTACTTCCCTGTGGGCTGCTTTCCTGTGGGCTGCTCGGCTGAAGATATTTTGTCCCTCCTCCATGCCTCGTCTGGTGGTTTGGTGCAGGGGCTGACACTGGAAGCAGGGAACTGGGTTGGTGCTGGGACTGGATCTGCAGAGGGGAGGAAGGACAACCTGGGGAACAAGCAGACACCCAAGGGAGTCCTAGACTATTGTGGCACTCCCCTGTGGTCAGCTCGCTATGGGTGAAGGTCTGGTGTTTGGTCCCTCTTCCATGTCTCTGCCGGTGTCCTGTTGCTGGGTCTGGTGCTGGATCTGTAGAGGGGAGGAAGGACAACCTGAGAAGCGAGCAGACACAACTGGAAGTGATGGTACTCCCATGTGGCTTTCTCACGTAGGTCTAGATCTTTGGTCCTTCCTCTGGTTTGGTGATGACTGGTTCCTGATTCTGGTGAGAGGGATAAGTGTAATGGGAGGAAGGGGGAAATGGATGGAGAGGGATCAGAGGGTGGGAGTGATGGAGGGTATGTTCATCAGTCTGGGCTAGTGTTGGAGGAGGAGCGGTGCGGCGATAAGGCTGGACGCTGGAAGACAGAGGGAGCAAAAAGGGCCCACACCCACCTGTCCACGGGGCACTCCCAAACAGCTGGTGGGTGTCTTCAGTGCGAGCGCCAACGTGGGGGCAGTTCTCTGTACGTAGCTTGTGCTGTCTGTAGATGGATTCCCTAGTGGGGAGGCAACCATGAACAGCCGTTTGTGGAAAGTTCTTCTGTTCGGAGTGTGTTGTCAGGGTCATGATGATGGGTTATTGGGGGGTCCAGGTCTGATCATTTAATTACAGATTAGGACGAGGGCTTCTAGCGGGTTGTTTGTGTTGTTGAGTAGGTTCTTGGTTGTTCACAGGTCTTGCCATGTCTCCCCACTGACTACCCGGTGGCCCTGGTGGTTCTTGGAGGGGTGAAGGCGGTTTGTAGGGTCCGGTTCGGAGGGTCCGTGGGGTCTGGACTGAGGCTGGCTGGCTTGCTGCTGTGTGGGATCAGGGGCGGGGAGGGCTAAGGGAGGTGGGTCTGGGTCACTAAGTAGTGGACGGAGTGTAGCCTCTGTTGTTTCCTAGCGTGATGGTACTGGGGAGGTTTTGGATTCCGCCCACTCCGGTTGGGTCCGGTCTTAACCGGACCAGCCATTTTCGTTCCCCAGTCCAGACGTGGTCTTTGTCCAGGACCCTCCTAGCTACTGACTTGAGGGTGGCTAACCTGCTTAACCAAACTTCTATGTTCTAGTTCTAGATGCATTCCTTGTTAAACTATACTGTAACTATCTTGGATTCTGTGGCAGAAAGAGGGTATGCTCAGAGTGTAAGGTTCTGTATTTATTTTCTTAGTCAATCTTGTGCTCTGTTTCGAAGTGTTCTTGAACGTAGCCCTGTATCTTTGTGTTCTTGAACGTAGCCCTGTCTTTCATTTTTGTTCATTGATTTAACCTGTGTCAGTTAGTTAATCTGGTCTCTCAGCTCATTTAGTTCAGTTCATTCTGTTTGTGTCTTTGTGAGGTATTGTTCGTTTTGTCTCTACCAAGCCTTTTCCTAGCTCGTTTGTGAGAACCAGTTATAGCCTTCAGTTCTAGTTTTGATTCACCTGCCTGTTTGCCTACCTGTGTATAACCATTGCCTGCCTGTGATCACGATTCCTGCCTTCTGCGAAGGCGAAATAAACACCTGCCGCGCTCTGTACGTGAATCTACCACTTTTTCTCCCTGAGTAATCATTACACAGAGATTGTTACACAGGGCTGAATCTTTGCACTTTCTGAAATATGACCCAAATTGGGGGCCTTGAAACTAACTTCAAATTATTCCTGTGGCCTTCACCAGGGAGTTCAGGTTAGACGGCACAACGCCCAAACGGCTCTGGATAACTGCCCTACTCTTGTGTAAGCCTTATTAAAGCTACAACAGTGTCAGTGCTTAACCTTAATGTTGTTGACAATACAACAGAAAAGATTAACAGAAAATTACATTTACTCACGGGTGGCCAAAAATAACTACCTAAATGCCAGACCCCTACTAAGCCACGCCTCCAGTCTTCTGCTATGACCCAGTGGATCATAGCTCATTAACCCAGCATCAACAACCCAACTTAAAGAAAACAATGGGTTGTTTGTGACCCAACTGGCTGGGTCAAAATAACTCAATGTGTGTTTGGTCCAATATTTACCCAAATTGGGTTGTTTTCAACACAGCATTATTTAGAGTGCTGGAATGTCAGGGCTCAACCTATGTGCCCACAGTGTGGCTAGATGCTAGGATCCTTACCTCTACTGTGGTCAGTAGTCTAGGGGCCTCCATCTGGCTGCAGGGGCCGGACTCTGAGGTCTGGGAAAGGTGACGGTACTGGGAGCGCCCTCTGACCATCTAGGAATGCTGACTGGGGAATGCTCAGCTCCCTTCCTCAGGGGTCAGTGCTTCTGTAGGCAGACTGTGGCTCCTCTCTGGTCTCCCTTTCGGCACAGGGGTCTAAGAGGGCGATGGGTTGTGGGGAAACGCTCTTTCTCAGATTACACTGGGCCAGGATTGCTGGAAGGAGAGGTATGTCCTTTGTTATACCCCCCCCCCCACACACACACAACTCGCTATTGAATTCTTACCCCAACATGATCTTCTCAGACTGTTGGCAACATCACATATTATTAGCATTTTCATAACATTTAGAGTCTGCTGGGAAAGCACTTGCCTTTATTAACTCTCTGGGCTTGAGCCCTGAGATCACATGGCTACAGTTGGTAGTTAGCCAGCCAGTCGGCTTTGTTCTAGCTAGTGTACTTCACTTTCCCTTCATGATACAATTAATGCCTTTTCAATGAAACCATAACATGTTTCTTTTTGAAATTATACTGAGGCAGTAATCTCAAACTGTAATTTATTTTGGTTTTATTGGCTCAAAGTCAAGCCACTAAGTGCAAGGGCTTGTCATAGAAATGTGCGTGTGTGTGTGCTATTCTTACATATTGATAGAGACGAGCTGAGGAGTTCACTACTACAGTTAGTTCTGAGCTTGTTAGTTGTTATGCTCAACTAACCTTCTTTTATTGCGCTGAAATGAGGCAATGACATCTCTTATCATGTACAGTTGAAGTTGGAAGTTTACATACACCTTAGCCAAATACATTTAAACTAGGTTCTTCACAATTCCTGACATTTAATCCTAGTAAAAATTCCCTGTCTTAGGTCAGTTAGGATTACCACTTTATTTTAAGAATGTGAAATGTCAGAATAATAGTAGAGGGTGATTTATTTCAGCTTTTATTTATTTCATCACATTCCCAGTGGGTCAGATGTTTACATACACTCAATTAGTATTTGATAGCATTGCCTTTAAATTGTTTAACTTGTATCAAATGTTTCGGGTAGCCTTCCACAAGCTTCCCACAATAAGTTGGGTGAATTTTGGCCCATTCCTCCTGACAGAGCTGGTGTAACTGAGTTAGGTTTGTAGGCCTCCTTGCTCGCACACACTTGAGGTCCGGGCATTGTGATGGCCACTCCAATACCTTGACTTTGTTGTCCTTAAGCCATTTTGCCACAAATTTGGAAGTATGCTTTGGGTCATTGTCCATTTGGAAGACCCATTTGCGACCAAGCTTTAACTTCCTGACTGATGTCTTGAGATATTGCTTCAATATATCCACATAATTCTCCTCATGATGCTGTCTATTTTGTGAAGTGCACCAGTCCCTCCTGCAGCAAAGCACCCCCACAACATGATGCTGCCACCCCTGTGCTTCACGGTTGGGATGCTGTTCTTCGGCTTGCAAGCCTCCCCCTTTTTCCTCCAAACATAACGATGGTCATTATGGCCAAACAGTTATTTTTTTGTTTCATCAGACCAGAGGACATTTCTCCAAAAAGTACAATCTTTGTCCCCATGTGCAGTTGCAAACCGTAGTCTGGCTCATGGTGTTTATACTTGCATACTATTGTATGTACATGTCACGGCTGTCTGTAAGAGGGAACCAAGGTGCAGCAGAGGATGTGCTCATCATTAGAATTTTAATTCAAATAACCAAGAGAACACTACAAAATGACCAAAACGACAGCAAACAGTCCTGTTAGGAAAATACTCAAACAGAAACAATTACCCACAAACATCGTGGGGGAAAAGGAACTTAAATGTGATTCCCAATCAGACATAACAAGCGACAGCTGTCTGATTGGGAAATCACCCCCGAGCCCAACATAGAAATAAAACACAAAGAAAGGCTATAACCAAAACATAGAAAATAAACCATAGAAATGCCACACCCTGACCAAAATAGCAGAGTTCACCTGGTCAGGGCGTGACAGTACCCCCCCTCCAACGGTGCGTACTCCCGGCGCACCAACCTAAAGTCTATTAGGGGGGGGACCCGGGTGGGCGCCTCACCCTCGGTGGAGGCTCTGGCCCCGGGCGTGTTTCTCCCCCTGCCTCCACCCTAGCCCTACCCCTCTGGCCCGGACTGGACCACGGTGGAGCGGCATACTCAGGCTCCGGAGCGGAGCCGCCGACCGGAACAGGACTGGTCACCGGTGGACCAGACACAGGCCGTGCCGGACTGTGGACACGCGCCGTGGGCCTAGTGCGGGGAACAGGAATGGGCCGGACAGGACTGGGGACACGCACCACTAACCTGGTGCGGGGAGCAGGGGCGGGCCGGACTGGACTGGGGACACGCACCACTGGCTTGGTGCTGGGAGCAGGGACGGGCCGGACTGGACTGGGGACACGCACCACTGGCTTGGTGCGGGGAGCAGGGACGGGCCGGACTGGACTGGGGACACGCACCGTGGGCTTGGTGCGAGGAGCAGGGACGGGCCGGACTGGACTGGACACACGCACCACTGGCTTGGCGCGGGGAGCAGGGATGGGCCAGACAGGACTGAGGACACGCACCGTGGGCTTGGTGCGAGGAGCAGGGACGGGTCGGGCCGGACTGTGGACACGCACCACTAACCTGGTGCGGGGAGCAGGAATGGGCCGGACAGGACTGGGGACACGCACCACTAACCTGGTGCGGGGAGCAGGGACGGGCCGGACTGGACTGGGGACACGCACCACTGGCTTGGTGCGGGGAGCAGGGACGGGCCGGACTGGACTGGGGACACGCACCACTGGCTTGGTGCGGGGAGCAGGGATGGGCCGGACTGGACTGTAGACACGCACCACATTCGCCCGGCAAGGGCGAGGTGCTGGCACAGGACGTGCTAGACCGTGACCGCACACCGGCGACACAGTGCGCCCAAGCGGCGCCGGATATCCTGGACCGAGGAGGCGCACTGGAGGTCTGGAGTGCACAGCTGACATCACCCGTTCTGGCTCAACGCCCACCTTAGCCTGGCAAGTGTGGAGCGCTGGCACAGAACGCACTGGGCTGAGCAGCCGTACCGGAGACACAGTGCGCGTCCTCGGCGCAGGATACATCGGACCGAGAAGGGGCACCGGAGGCCAGGAGCGCTGAGCCGGCACAACACGTCCCCGCTGAACACTCCCCCTAGCCCGGCAAATGTGGGGCGCTGGCACAGAGCGCACTGGGCTGTGCAGGCGCACTGGCGATACCGTGCGCACCTCTGCCACCCAAGGCTCTTCCTCCACGCTGTCCCTACGCAGGTCCTCCAGGACCTGCCACATCTCTGCCTCCTCCTTCGCCGTTATCCCCCACGAGAGCAGTGGTCTGGGCTCTTCCTCTGCCCTTCCGGACCACCCCATTAGCCCCCCCCCAAAATTTTCTTGGGGGTGTCTTCCGGGCCTCCTCGACCGCCGCCTGCGACTCCTTCCACCGGCTGGCATCACCTCCTCGACCTGGGAATCCCTCCGCCAGGGTCCTTTCCCCGACATGATCTCCTCCCAGGTCCAGAACTCCTTTCCCTCGCGAGCCCATCTCTCGCGCTCCTTTTCCTCCCGCTGCTTGGTCCTGGTTCGGTGGGGAATTCTGTCACGGCTGTCTGTAAGAGGGAACCAAGGTGCAGCAGAGGATGTGCTCATCATTAGAATTTTAATTCAAATAACCAAGAGAACACTACAAAATGACCAAAACGACAGCAAACAGTCCTGTTAGGAAAATACTCAAACAGAAACAATTACCCACAAACATCGTGGGGGAAAAGGAACTTAAATGTGATTCCCAATCAGACATAACAAGCGACAGCTGTCTGATTGGGAAATCACCCCCGAGCCCAACATAGAAATAAAACACAAAGAAAGGCTATAACCAAAACATAGAAAATAAACCATAGAAATGCCACACCCTGACCAAAATAGCAGAGTTCACCTGGTCAGGGCGTGACAGTACAGATGAACGTGGTACCTTCAGGCGTTTGGAAATTGCTCCCAAGATGAACCAGACTTGTGGATGTCCACAATTTTTTTTCTGAGGTCTTCTGATTTCTTTAGATTTTCTGATGATTTCAAGCAGAGGCACTGCGTTTGAAGGTAGGCCTTGAAATACATCCACAGGTACACCTCCAATTTAATCAAATTATGTCAATTAGCTTATCAGAAGCTTCTAAAGCCATGACATACTTTTCTGGAATTTTCCAAGCTGTTTAAAGTTAACTTAGTGTATGTAAACTTCTGACCCACTGGAATTGTGATACAGTGAATTATAAGTGAAATAATCTGTCTGTAAACAATTGTTGGAAGAATTTCTTGTGTCATGCACAAAGTAGATGTCCTAACCGACTTGCCAAAACTATAGTTTGTTAACAAGAAATTTGTGGAGTCGTTGTTTTAATGACTCCAACCTAAGTGTATGTAAACTTCCGACTTCAACTGTACTTTCTTTCCCTCCTTCCTCCAGGTTTCTGCTGACTGTTGTGGCGGTCCTCTCCTGCTATTCCATTCACCTGCTGCTCAAATCCTCTGGCATTGTGGGTAAGCTGGCCCTCGTCTTCAATTGACCTCATGCTTCAATAGTGCATGTGCAACAACACTGTAACCCGTAGGGATGGGTCACACTATTGCTGAACCATTGATAGGAGATGATGGTATTACATATTGAGGGATGCTGCAGTGTCAAGTCACAGGGATTGGGCCAGATGGAGAAAGATATTACGGCTTGCATTGTTGCCGCACTAGCATGTCTTGATTCATTTGGTATTTCCCTGTAATTCTGTGAATAGTTCCCCAATGGCCCAGCATTAAGGATGTTTACAAAACCTTATATATTGTTCTTCATATTCAGCTATAGGGGCCTAGTATGGAAATAGAGGCCCGGCATGAAAAACCTGTAAATGAACCAGGGGATTCTACACTGACTATCTAACTAAGTGTTGTTTAACTTACTACCTGGGTGTCCCCCTGTAAAGCTGTGTAATGATGATGTTGCGCAACCCGCTTCCTCTCCCAGGAATCCGAGCCTATGAACAGCTTGGCTACAGGGCCTTTGGCACCCCAGGCAAGATGGCCGCCGGTATTGCCATCACACTGCAGAACATCGGAGGTGAGAAGTCACTGTGGTCACTGGTCTAGTGTCCCACAACACAAATCTCTGTGTGTTTGTACAGGCTATGGTGTTATTATAAATCACAAAGCTCAGCAGCAGACAGGCAGACTGTCTCGTCTTCCTGGCCGTTCGATTCACCTAAAACTGTTCACTTGGAGTGCAGCCCTTCACATTACCCACCTATACTTCAGTCCATATTTACATAGCGCTAATACAGCCCTAACTTAACCCTTATGGTTTCAATATGCTGGTCTGGGAAACATGACAGTAGACATTTGAGGAAAATATCTCTCTTTGTCTGTCTCCCTCTCTCTCCCCATCTCTAGTCTCTCTGTATGATATAGGGGAGTATTCGGATCTAAGGCCAGCCATCCAGTATATATTATATATATTTTTTATTTAACTAGGCAAGTCAAACAGCTGCTGCCGTGGATGTGGTGGTGTGTTGGCATTGGTCAGACTTCCCTCACACTGCTAACAATCACTGAACAGTGCAGTGGCTGCCTGCCTGGCTGGCTGCGTGTGTGTGTGTGCTTGGGCAAATCCCTAGCTGTGACAGACACAGTCAGCAGTAGTCAGAAGCCATGTTACCAATCTTTGATTTGTTTCGGGACCTGATAAATAGCTTTAAATCGTTCTAAATCTATTTACAACTAATGCCTTTTGAAACCCACTTTCCACACCGTACCGTATTATTTTCTAGATATCTGTAAGTATTTCTTTCTCGCTCGCTAGATAAGGCGGGATATTTTTTGTGTCTGTAAAATTAAGAATGCAAGAAATGGATATGGAAATGCCTTCATGTGCAAATATTGGTATAATAACCATCATATCATGAGATGACATGTCGCATGGTCCTACCACCACGGAAAGCATACAGTTTATTAGGCTGAAATAGGTTATGATTAACTTTACAAGGTTGTGAAAGTGAACGCGGTGATTGATGCTCCTTTCCAATAAATGTCGAGGGTCTTACTCTGGAGACGATGATGATCGATGCTTTGCTGGCGTTTGACCAATAAAAATATTATTGCTTGTTTCTCCATAATAGTCCATAATAGTCTATCCTACCCCCACTGTATCTGCCAGCTGTTGGGTAGAGCGCACGCGCCAAGACCAGAGTGGGCACATACGCAATGTAACGCAACCATTTTTTGGGACTAAACCATCAGTAGAGTTGGTTTCCAATGGAAACCCATTTCAACTGTATTATTGAAGATATTTTATTGTGCAATATGTCACCATGCACAGTCTTTTATCCCCATCAGAGTCAATTTGATGGAGAAAAAAAATTCAGGTGGGAAAATGTGCATATTTCATGCGGATTGTTGAAAATTCGCATGAAAATCTGTTGCCAGCTGAATGGATACCTAGCTACTGACTGTGTCACTCATAGTTCGGTCTGTCTCTATTCCCTCACAGCCATGTCCAGCTACCTGTACATCGTCAAGTCTGAGTTCCCATTGGTCATCCAGGCCTTCAGTAGAGCGGACCCCAACGCTGAGTGAGTACTCATTGGTCTATCCACTAGATCTACCTGAACATTTCTCTACATTCCAGTGCGCCGTTTAGTAGACAAATGTTTGCACATAGAAAATGCATGAGTAGAGTCGATGTGATTCCTTCTTCTACATGTCAGAGGCATGTTTGTTCTATAAAGTATATTTATATCTGAATGTTCCGCACCGTTGTGCTCTGCTGAACGTTCAGATGTAGGCCACTGCCTAGAGACTGCCCTTTCTGCCTTGTGTAGCTTTAGCTGGTAGCTGAGCTTGTACCATTACCCAGGCTCACCTGGCATGGGCTGTGGGGTGGCGTCCTCAGAGGTTGGTGCAGTGTACGGTGGCCTGGTGGTCTTGGCCTAGTATTCCAGGGGAGGGTGGGGCAGGGGCGTGAGTCTGCTATTGGCTAGACAGAACCAAGGGGATTGTCAGGCATGGCTAGCACACACCTCTTCTCCCGGTCCAACCCCCAGGTTGAGGTGACAACTGCTCCAAACAGCAGTATTGTGGTGATGGGGGTGGTGTGTTGGGGCGCAACTGCGGTCTCTGGCAGTAAGAAGGGGATTCCTGCTCTGCTACTCCCCCTGGCCGGATCTAAAAACAATCTCTGGACTAGACCGGAGAGGACAGGGAGTGCTGAGAGCTGAGCCCTGTCCTGCTCTACCCAACCAGCCAGCCAGGCAGGCTGCTCTAGGAAGCGTCATTCCACAACTCCCTTCTCTTTTAGTCTGTCCAAAGGGCTCAGCCCTGCATCAAAGCACACTGGCTATAGTTGACACGGGGGAGTTGAATACATGAAATAAATGTACAGCAGTGCAGCCAGAAGAGCAGTAAAATTGACTCATGTTAATCACAATGGTGTTGAGACGGCTTCACCATCCGTTCTCTCTGCTCTGGGTTTGACCCCTGTTTGTTATCCGGCCTGATGTTCTGCCTCCTGTCTGTGTTTATTCGTGTCCTGTAGCTAAGTGTTTCAGTGTTGTAGTTATGCGTGTGTGTTTCATTTCTGGGAGAGGGCAGATATTTCTCCTTAGGGATTTTAGAGCTCTTTGAAGGCCTATCAGCACCCTTTGTTGTTGATGAGGAGGGGTGTGACAGATTCAAATTGTGACGTGGGGGTGTGTGTGTGTTGGGCGTAGGACCAGTAGTATGTTGGTTCACGCACACACACGCTCATGTGACAGCTGACAAGTGGCCAACCTCAAGAGGCCACACTCAATGTATTGTCAGGCCCAAACATGACATGAGTAAGCCTCTCGACGCCCAAACATCCACCCACTTACAGATGTTCTATAGACTCTCTCTCTCTCTGTCCAATGGCCAGCAGCTAGTACTTTTGTAACATTCAGTTTTCTGGTTTCATTTATCAAAGGTGCGTGCGCACAGAAAAGACTAAACCTTGCACGTTTTCACCAGAGGTTGGTATTTAGACATTTTGAAATTGACGGGAAAGTGTGCGTATCAATATTTTGTTTATCAATATATGATAGGAACACAATCTCCTGCCTTGGTATAGGCTCTGAGATTAAACAGGCTATTATGTCGTGCTCCTATCGCACAGCAATACTGTAGCCTACCCATACTGTCATAGGCTACCGGTCTATTTACTGTCAGGCATTGTTGTCTATTCAATGAGCGATTGATAAATGGTAGCCTAATACTTGTCGCGTAGCGGGAATAAACCAGTCATGTCAGAAAATGAGAAACATGCCCTGCAATATGATTATGATTTAGGCCTGTATAATAAAAGTTAAATGTATAGGAGACATGCTGCTATGCGATCTTCTTACCAATGGAATATGCATTTGTTTTATGATTAGGCCTACGCTTTAATGTTTTTATTAGCATACCATTATTATAATTCCTGTGCATCAAGCACCACCTCCGTTTCACCCAAAAGAACAATATTTGCTTGCAATACAGTTGCTCAACCACTAGAAGTTATGCTTAAGCATGGTCTGAGATTTGCGTGGAGATACGCACACTTTATCGTCAATTTCTTTGCTGGAAAAATGATGCGTGCAAGGTTTAGTCTTTTCTGTGCGCATGCACCAGTTTTCCTGCAAAGGTTGGTAGGGGTTTGTTTACAGTGGGGGGGAAAAGTATTTGATCCCCTGCTGATTTTGTATGTTTGCCCACTGATAAAGAAAGAATCAGTCTATAACTTTAATGGTAGGTTTATTTGAACAGTGAGAGACAGAATAACAACAAAAATATCCAGAAAAACGCATGTCAAAAATGTTATAAATTGATTTGCATTTTAATGAGGGAAATAAGTATTTGACCCCCTCTCAATCAGAAAGATTTCTAGCTCCCAGGTGTCTTTTATAGAGGTAACGAGCTGAGATTAGGAGCACACTCTTAAAGGGAGTGCTCCTAACCGCAGCTTGTTATCTGTAAAAAAGACACCTGTCCACAGAAGCAATCAATCAATCAGATTCCAAACTCTCCACCATGGCCAAGACCAAAGAGCTCTCCAAGGATGTCAGGGACAAGATTGTAGACCTACACAAGGCTGGAATGGGCTACAAGACCATCGCCAAGCAGCTTGGTGAGAAGGTGACAACATTTGGTGCGATTATTCGCAAATGGAAGAAACACAAAAGAACTGTCAATATCCCTCGGCCTGGGGCTCCATGCAAGATTTCACCTCGTGGAGTTGCAATGATCATGAGAACGGTGAGGAATCAGCCCAGAACTACACGGGAGGATCTTGTCAATGATCTCAATGCAGCTGGGACCATAGTCACCAAGAAAACAATTGATAACACACTATGCCGTGAAGGACTGCCCGTCTGAAGTTTGCCAATGAACATCTGAATGACTCAGAGGACAAGTGGATGAAAGTGTTGTGGTCAGATGAGACCAAAATGGAGCTCTTTGACATCAACTCAACTCGCCGTGTTTGGAGGAGGAGGAATGCTGCCTATGACCCCAAGAACACCATCTCCACCGTCAAACATGGAGGTGGAAACATGCTTTGGGGGTGTTTTTCTGCTAAGGGGACAGGACAACTTCACCGCATCAAAGGGACGATGGACAGGGCCATGTACCTTCAAATCTTGGGTGAGAACCTCCTTCCCTCAGCCAGGGCACTGAAAATGGGTCGTGGATGGGTATTCCAGCATGACAATGACCCAAAACACACGGCCAAGGCAACAAAGGAGTGGCTCAAGAAGAAGCACATTAAGGTCCTGAAGTGGCCTAGCCAGTCTCCAGACCTTAATCCCACAGAAAATCTGTGGAGGGAGCTGATGGTTCGAGTTGCCAAACGTCAGCCTCGAAACCTTAATGACTTGGAGAAGATCTGCAAAAAGGAATGGGACAAAATCCCTCCTGAGATGTGTGCAAACCTGGTGGCCAACTACAAGAAACGTCTGACCTCTGTGATTGCCAACAAGGGTTTTGCCACCAAGTACTAAGTCATGTTTTGCAGAGGGGTCAAATACTTATTTCCCTCATTAAAATGCAAATCATTTTATAACATTTTTGACATGCGTTTTTCTGGATTTTTGTTGTTGTTATTCTGCCTCTCACTGTTCAAATAAACCTACCATTAAAATTATAGACTGATCATTTCTTTGTAAGTGGGCAAAGGTACAAAATCAGCAGGGGATCAAATACTTTTTTCCCCCACTGTATGGCCTCGGGCTCTTTAAATAGAGTTGGGTTTACAGTGATTCATACAGTGTGTCTGACGGCTGGATTAGGGCCTGTCACGCATGCACGCGTGCGCACGCACACACACACACACACACACACACACACACACACACACACACACACACACACACACACACACATTTGTTTTACTATCCTTGTGTGGACCAAGCAATTGATTCCCATTCAAAATCCTATTTTCCCTAATCTTAACCTAAAAACCTTAAACCTAACCTTAATTCTAACCCTAATTGTAACCCTAACCCCTAAGCCTAAAATAGCCTTTTTCCTTTTGGGTACCGGTGAAATGTTCCCACTTGTCCGAATTGTCCTTGTTTTACTGTCCTTGTGAGGACCCCTCAGAGCCTGGTTCCTCTCTAGGTTTCTTCCTAGCCACTGTGCCACCTAGCCACTGTGCTTCTGCCTCTGCATTGCTTGCTCTTTGGTGTTCTAGACTGGGTATCTGTAAAACACTTAGTGACAACTGACTGCTTTATAAAATACATTTGATTTGATTTAGAAGCATGCACAACACAGCTAATAGGAGTTTCAGGAGTTGAATGGGTAGAGGGCCACATATTAAGGAAGAGCAGTACAATAGGTAACAGGCAGCTGGATAGAACAGGAGAGGGTTTGAATACAGGGAATAGAATGCTGTATGTAGAAGATGAACGGTATTGGTGAAATGAGGTGTTGTGAATCTGAAACACTCCGAGTGAGACAGAGGGAGATGGACAGGTGGATCACACATGGGGCTGACATAGGGTCCAGGACCCCCTAGACCCTGATCTGTAATGAAATCATCTGGACTCACTCAGTCACGGTCTGTGCTTCCTGCTTTCTAGGGACTCTCTAAAGTCCCCTCCAACCCTCCTCCCCACCTACGCACACACCCACACACAGACAAAGGACAGTGCGTTAGCCCACTGTGGGCCGTGGACCAGACAGCCCTGTCTGTTGTATGGTCTTGATCGCAGAGAAGTTTAAGAATAACAGCCTTAGCAGCTTAACCAAGAGCCTATATGTCTGAAAGAGCTTCTCATACCCAGGTTGTAGGATACAATGTGCTGTAACAAGGGCTCAATGACCCTCTCGCTGAAAAGCGTGTCAGGTTGTGATTGTATTTTGGTGTACCATTTAGCCGTCCTGCTACTGATTTCACCTTGGTGTTAATGTAACTACAGTAGCGTGTTCACAGCAAAGTGGCAGCAGCAGGACATGGCCAATCAGGCCTGAGGTATTTCACATAGACACATTAAAAGACAATTCAATTTCAGGAATCGTTCTCTCAGACTGAGCCCAGGGTATACAGTAAGTGGCACTCAACCTGTGCCAAGCCACCATGTGATCCGACCATGGGGTAAACCCTGTATCCAACATTCTCAACACTGAGCATGCAACATGTAACACATCTCAATGCCTGGTGACGTGCACAAATGCATGAAGTGCGCATGTGAACACATGCAGACCGTTAGAGGTACAGTATGTACTGTTTATGGCTATTTAGGACCCTCAAATCCAATTTTTTGGCACAGTTTTAATGGGAGGACGTGTGTTTCCCATATACTGTATAGGAGATGCATGTAGAGGGGCCTGGCCAGTGTTTGGCTGAAGGGAGGGTAAGGGATGGAGGGGGAGTCAGGCTAAGAATAGGATCTCCCAGCCCAGACCTGCTCCTCACACGTACTGGAGCACTGCTCAGGCCAAGGCCCTGTGGAAGGAAAGTATGTTTGGGTCAGGGGAGGGGGTGGGTGTGTGGGACTGGGGGGTTGAAGTGAAGTGTGTTTGGGTTGGAGGGGTAGTTAGTACTTGAGGGTATTTTGGTTGGGGGGGATAACTAGAGGGACACAGATATGAGGAGAGAGATAGCTGCCAAAAAGCAAGCGGGATAGCGTGGGAACAGCGCGATTCTCAATCATTGAGAAGTTCAACCTCAGTGTTGTTTAGGTCCCTATATGCCACCCTTATTGGAACCGTAAACTTCAACATAAATCAGTAGCCTTACATAAGAGAGTGGCTTAGATCCACGTGTTAGATGAAAAGAGCAACGTCTCGCAGCAACAACGGTTAGAAATGGACATATTTCCCCAATAAGCGCTACAGGCGTTCCACTGTAAATCAAGGCTGTTTCTATGGCTCTCACAGAACAGACCAGAGCAGACTATTATTCAGACTGGCAGTGACTCAGACTGGCAGTGACTCAGTCGACCAGTCAGCACATGCCGTCATCAGATGAACGATAATGGAAAGTAAAGGAATCAACATTTTTTAAATGAATAGATTTGGTTTACAGTTTCATTATTTTGACCTCCCCACAGTCCATTGGAAAAGGAAGTGTAAACTCTAACATAGTCTATTTTCTAGAAAGGTATCTTGGCAGCATAGATAAAGTGTTTCAGTTTTGAAGCTCATTTCCAGAAATTCTACACAGTTTGGCATGGAGCTAAGAGCTAAGAGACAATATATTCTATACATATACTGTCCATACAGTGCATTCAGAAAGTATTCAGACCCCTTGACTTTACAGCTTTACACACAATACTGCATAATGACAAAGCAAAAACAGGTTTTGGAATATTTTCCACAAAAAAATGTACTATAAAACTGAAATATCACATTTACATAAGTATTCAGACCATTTTCTCAGTACTTTGTTGAAGCACTTTTGGCAGCGATTACAGCCTTGAGTCTTCTTGGGTATGACACTACAAGCTTGGCACACCTGTATTTAGGGAGATCAGGTCTCTCTCTGTTTTTTTTAATACATTAGCAAAAAATTCTAAACCTGTTTTCGCTTTGCCATTATGGGGTATTGTGTGTAGATTGAGGGAAAAAATAAATGTAATCAATTTTAGAATACGGCTGTAATGTAACAAAATATGGATAAGTCAAGGGGTCTGAGTACTTTCCTTCTGCATATATACAATGCCTTCAGAAAGAATTCAGACCCCTTGACTTTTTCCACGTTTTGTTATGTTACAGTCTTATTCTAAAATTGATTATCCCAGATGTGTGCAGTGCGATGGCAATAGTGTCATCCGTGGATCTATTGGGGTGGTTTGCAAATTGCAGTGGGTCTAAGGGGTCGAGTAAGGTGGAGGTGATATGATCCTTAACGAGCCTCTCAAAGCATTTCATGATGACAGAAGTGAGTGTTATGGGACGATAGTCATTTAGTACAGTTACCTTCGCTTTCTTGGGTACAGGAATAATGGTGGCAATCTTGAAGCAAGTTGGGACAACAGAATGGGATAGGGAGAGATTTGGCAGCATTGTGAGGGTTAACATGCTTAAATGTCTTACTCACGTCGGCCACAGAGAACGAGAGCTCACAGTCCACGGGAGCTGTGGTGGACCATGTCGGCGGCACTGTGTTTCCCTAGGAAGCAGGCGAAGAAGGTGTTTAGCTTGTCCGGGAGCAAGATGTCGGTGTCCGCGACATGGCTGGTTTTCACTTTATAATCCGTGATTGTCTGAAGTCGTGTCTGAGCCGTTGAATTGACTTCACTTTGTCTCTGTACTGACGTTTTGCGGTGGTATGTGGTGGTATGCACTTTCAGTTTTGTGCGAATGCTGCCATCTAACCATGTTTTTTGGTTTGGATAGGTTTTAATGACTAAAACAGTAACTTCAAACCTTGCTTACATTTGTATATGATCACATATATCTCTCTATGCGTGGGAATACTTTGGAACAGATTTCCAAAATTAAAATCACTTGGAGCTGATTTGCTGGTGTTTTTAGTCTTATGTCCCACAACAACAAAATAAAAAGAGAACTGGGGTGCAAATAACATCAACTGTGTGCCGCCAGTTGGGGAACCCTGCTGTAAACTGTCATTATGCTAACGCTAGCTATCATTGGCTCGTGAAACTACCGCTAACTTCCTTCATACTGGACCCGGAGACATAAAAACAGTATCTGGAGTGGTATTTTGTTGCAGCTAGCGATATTAATAAAAAATATATATATATTCCTACCCCCCCACAAAGTAATTTGTGGACCCCAGTTTGAAAACCCCTGCTGTAAGTAACCTCTCTCCTCTGTCTTATTTTCCCTCTCTCTGCTCTCTCACTAGTTTATGGTACTTGAATGGGAACTACTTGGTGGTCATGGTCTCTATTGGCATCATCTTACCATTGGCCCTGATGAAGCAGCTCGGTAAGTTGCACCTCTTCTCCCCTCCTCTAACCTCTTTGTTTTCCCTCAAAATAACATCAACCTTGTATGTGTCACCGACCAGGTAACAAACCAAACCTGTGTTTACACAACTCAATACTGTTTTACTTAACAGAGCTAAAGCCAAGCCGTTATGCTCTGGGAGATAAGGTCTTAAGGTCCCCGGCAAGGTTACTAATCAAGTTCGCTGAACCACCACTACAAAGTACACACACGGCTGTCAAAAGGTTCATTAGAGTTACCAGCCTCAGAAATTGCAGCCCAAATAAATGCTTTACAGAGTTCAAGTAGCAGACACATCTCAACATCAACTGTTCAGAGGACACTGTGTGAATCAGGCCTTCATGGTCGAATTGCTGCAAAGAAACCACTACTAAAGGACACTAATAAGATGAAGAGACTTTGCTGGTGACACTGTCTGTGATTTATTCACAAATCAAGGCACACTTAACCAGCATGGCTACCACAGAATTCTGCAGCGATACGACATCCCATCTGGTTTGCGCTTAGTGGGACTATCATTTGTTTTTCAACAGGACATTGACCCAACACAGCTCCAGTCTGTGTAAAGGCTATTTGACCAAGAAGGAGAGTGATGGAGTGCTACATCAGATGACCTGGCCTCCACAATCACCCGACCTCAACCCAATTGAGATGGTTTGGGATGAGTTGGACCGCAGAGTAAAGGAAAAGCAGCCAACAAGTGCTCAGCATATGTGGGAACTCCTTGAAGACTGTTGAAAAAGCATTCCAGGTGAAGTCAGTTGAGAGAATGCCAAGAGTGTGCAAAGCTGTCATTAAGGCAAATGGTGGCTACTTTGAAGAATCTCAAATATAAAATATATTTTGATTTGTTGAACACTTTTTTTTGGTTACTACATGATTCCAGATGTGTCATTTCATAGTTTTTATGTCTTCACTATTATTCTACAATGTAGAACATATTCAAAATAAAGAAAAACCCTTGAATGAGAAGGTGTGTCCAAACTTTTGACTGGTACTGTATTTATGTACACTACCGTTCAAAAGTTTGGGGTCACTTAGAAATGTCCTTGTTTTTTTGTCCAAAATATCAAAATTGTTCAGAAATACAGTGTTGACATTGTTAATGTTGTAAATGACTATTGTCCGACTACACCTTCCAGCTACAATAGTCATTTACAACATTAACAATGTTTACACTCTATTTTTGAACAATTTGATGTTATTTCAATGGACAAAAAATGTGCTTTTCTTTCAAAAACAAGGACATTTCTGAGTGACCCCAAACTTTTGAACAGCAGTGTGTGTGATTTAAATGATGAGGTGGAGGAATAGAGGGGTGTGATAAGGTTCCCATTGACATGTGGAGGTCCTGACAACATTGACAACACTCATGGGTCATGTAACACAGCAGCCTATCAGACCCTCACAGCGCTCCCTCTCTCCTGTCCTGGTATTGGTGCTGCCGTGGAAATGTCAGAGGCCCAATTAGCTTCATGTCTCCACGGAGCTCAGAAACATGGAGTAGACAAGCAGAAGACAACACTAACACAGATAAGACCTTGCATCACACACACATTGCATCCACTGGCAATTATGGTGGCTCCATGCACCTGCAGCACACTGATTTTCATTTCAAGAAATTAAGCGAATCAATCACCTCCTTTCACTCTACACTGGTATTCATGTCCATGTTAAAGACATGTAATCGCAGGTGGCCTTTCTCCAATTCTAGTGTAGTCACCCAACTCAATATAACACTGTAGAAAACCTCCCTGTAAATTACAACTCCAGGAGTCAGATGTGGGTTGAACGGCAATGAACTCACAATTCTATTCCATTGTTTCTAATATAACATTTGTCATTGTTTTGTGCTCTACAGGCTACCTGGGCTACACCAGTGGTTTCTCCCTTAGCTGCATGGTCTTCTTCCTCAGTGCGGTAGGTTTGCTTCTTCTCCATCCTCTCTCTCCATTCGTTAAGTTCATCTTATTAAGTGTCATTTTTTTATGTCACGTGCACAAGTCAAGTGAAATGCCTTTCTTGCTAACTCAAAACCCAACAGTACAATAATCAACAACAATGTATTACTAGAAAAAAAGCACACGAGAACTAAGAGCAATAAATATGAAATGCACAAAGTATGCATACTAAACTCAGCAAAAAAAGAAACGTCCACTCAGTCAACTGCGTTTATTTTCAGCAAACTTAACATGTGTAAATATTTGTATGAACATAACAAGATTCAACAACTGAGACATAAACTGAACAAGTTCCATAGATCTGTCACTAACAGAAATGGAATAATGTGTCCCTGAACAAAGGGGGTGTTGTCCCTGAACAAAGTAACAGTCAGTATCTGGTGTGGCCACCAGCTGCATTAAGTACTGCAGTGCATCTCCTCCTCATGGACTGCACCAGATTTGCCAGTTCTTGCTGTGAGATGCTACCCCACTCTTCCACCAAGGCACCTGCAAGTTCCCGGACATTTATTGGGGGAATGGCCCTAGCATGCTGGAGGGTCATGTCAGGATGAGCCTACAGGAAGGTTACCACATGAGGGAGGAGGATGTCTTCCCTGTAACACACAGCGTTGAGATTGCCTGCAATGACAACAAGCTCAGTCCGATGATGCTGTGACACACCGCCCCAGACCATGACGGACCCTACACCTCCAAATCGATCCCGCTTCAGAGTACAGGCTTTGGTGTAACGCTCATTCCTTCAATAAACGTGAATCCGACCATCACCCCTCGTGAGACAAAACCGCAACTCGTCAGTGAAGAGCACTTTTTGCCAGTCCTGTCTGGTCCAGCGACGGTGGGTTTGTGCCCATAGGCGACATTGTTGCCGGTGATGTCTGGTGAGGATCTGCCTTACAACAGGCCTACAAGCCCTCAGTCCAGCCTCTCTCAGCCTATTGTGGACAGTCTGAGCACTGATGGAGGGATTGTGCGTTCCTGGTTTAACTCGGGCAGTTGTTGCCATCCTGTACCTGTCCCGCGGGTGTGATGTTCGGACCGATCCTGTGCAGGTGTTGTTACACATGGTCTGCCACTGCGAGGATGATCAACTGTCCGTCCTGTCTCCCTGTATTGCTGTCTTAGGCCTCTCACAGTACAGACATTGCAATTTATTGCCCTGGACACATCTGCAGTCCTCATGCCTCCTTACAGCATGCCTAAGGCATGTTCACGCAGATGAGCAGGGACCCCGGGCATCTTTCTTTTGGTGTTTTTCAGAGTCAGTAGAAAGGCCTCTTTAATGTCCTAAGTTTTCATAACTGTGACCTTAATTGCCTACCGTCTGTAAGCTGTCACGAACCGGCTCGAAGTCCGTAACAAAAAGGGAGAACGTGGAGATTAGGAATAATAAAAAATAATTTGTTAATTGAGGTGACGTAAATACAATTAACAATGGTGTGTGTTGTCAGTAGTGTAAGTGAGTGGTTGCGTGCATAAATGTGATAATGAGGGGTGTTGAAAGGTGCCAAAGCAAGCAAACAAACAAAACGGTCACAAAATAAAATGCCACAACCAAAATCTAACAGTGTGTCTGCATGGAGAGAGTCTTCTCAATGAATGGGGAAGAGGTGTATTTATCCCAGGACACACCCGAGCCCAGATGTGTCCCATGTCGCTGACGACTCTCCCAGCTCCGCCCGCCGACATCCTAATAAGGAAAACAAGAGCAAAGAGAAAGAATACGGCAGACCGAGTGGGAGGGTCATCACAAAGCTGTTAGTGTCTTAACGACCGTTCCACAGGTGCATGTTCATTAATTGTTTATGGTTCATTGAACAAGCATGGGAAACAGTGTTTAAAACCCTTTACAATGAAGATCTGTGAAGTTTTTTGGATTTTTACGAATTATCTTTGAAAGACAGGGTCCTGAAAAAGGGATGTTTCTTTTTTTGCTGAGTTTATACACAGGAACTATTTAAAAAGTCAGTTCACATCATCTGAGTGGATGAAGGTTTATGTGATTTGTCACTCATAACTTGGCAGATCTCCTTATCGGTCCACTCTCTCCCTGTATCTATTTTCATAGGTATTTCATATATGGGAATGGTTTGTGTTGATGGCAGTAAACACATCAAAGGGAAAGAGCTCAACCAAAGTCCTTAGACTGACTCACTCTAATCTACTGTGAAATGGCTTTTCTGGGCTCTGTGATACTCCCTCTCCTTCCCTCCTCATCTCTCCTTCATCTCTCCTTCCCTCCTTCTTTCCCCATCTTTCTCGTCCCAGTCCTCCTGTTTCTTCATATGACACTGACCTCTGGGACCTGTTGCTGCATTGCTTGACGTGTATCCCACCCCTCTCTCTCTCTCTCGTTCTCCCTCTCTCTCATTATCCTCCTCTCTCTCCTTCCTCTTCCTCGCTCTCCCTGCAGGTGATCTACAAGAAGTTTCAGATCCCCTGTCCCTTCGAGGAGTTCTCGGCAGCCAATCACACAGTGTCTCACCTCGACATTCACCTAAACATCACTGACAACCATGCTACCCATGATAATGGTCTGGTACATGAGATGGATGACTCCCACTGCGGTGCCCGTATGTTCACCATGAACTCTCAGGTACAGCACACCAGACTCGAGGCCCAATGTTTCACCGTTGCCCTCGTTCACTTTGTCTCTGTCCCAAATGGCACCCCATTCCCTGTGTTGTAAAGTACTTTTGACCATAGCTGGACGCGGCCTTTGCTCACCTATGTACTGCAAAGGTGCAGGCCATGTAAGTCTAGTAGATGAGTAAATGAGCGGTCCCTCTGAGGTAGGTCAGTGGTCTATGGTAACACTGGGCGTTTGTGTGCGTTTCCTTTACAGACAGCGTACACCATCCCCATCCTGGCCTTTGCCTTTGTGTGTCATCCTGAGGTTCTGCCTATCTACACTGAGCTCCGCAAGTGAGTATGCCTGCCCTTTCCTGCCCTGCTCCGTCTGTCTCCACACAGTGCCTCCCAGCACGAAACCTCTGTTCATAGGCTCCCGCATGTATCACAGGAGGCTGCTGAGGGGAGGACGGCTCGTAATAACGTCTGGAATGGAGCGAATGGAATGGCATGACACGTATATAGTATATGCGGCCCATGTGGGATTCAAACCCGCAAGACCTTGTTGCGAGCACCAACTGAGCCGTTGGATTGTTAGTGCTGGCTGTGACGTTAACCAGTGTGTGTGTGTGTGTGTGTGTTATTCAGCCCTACTCAGAGGAGGATGCAGCACGTCTCCAACCTCTCGATCCTTGTGATGTACACCATGTACTTCCTGGCTGCTCTCTTCGGCTACCTGACCTTTTACGGTGAGCACTTTCACTTCACCACCCATGCCCTTTCCTCTGCCTGAAATATACCGTACTCATGACTATGTGTGCTGTAGCCTCGAAGGCCCAGGCTTCTCACGTTACGTTCGAAAGCCCGGGGAGGTTCTCCTCAGAAGGTAGTCTAACGTGGGTTGAATATCTAGATGGAAACCTATCAAGTATTTTCCATGGGTGGAGTTCCAAAGAGACATTGTGTTTCGAAAATAAAATCTGACTTGCAACAAGCTAGCATGCATAAGATACAAAACAAATGCCACACTGTTGTGTGCAGTAACGTATAATTGAACAGAAACATTATATCCTTTTGGGATAGTCCCCTGTGCCTTCATGAACATATTGAATGTTATTGAACAGTTGCAATGTCGGTTGTGTTGAATGGAAATTACAATAATAAATGATTATTACCCATACACTTGTTTGCAGCGAGTTGCCTCAGTCTATTGGAAATAGGAGCATAACTCTCCCTTGTGGTCATTATGTAGTACTGCACACTACACTGCACTATTATGTTATACCTTGTGACACGTTGGATTATGTGTTTCAATGAGGAACAGCCGTCATCAATGTCTCGGTCAACACAAGTACGGCTTAGTTTGGGGTTTTTAGTGTATAATACTGTACCTCTTGACGTTCCCCCTGATGTTACCTTTACAGGTAAGACCGAGACAGAGCTGCTGCACACATACAGCAGGATCGACCCTTATGACACGCTGATCCTGTGCGTGCGATTGGCTGTCCTCACCGCTGTCACACTGACCGTCCCCATTGTGCTCTTCCCAGTAAGTTACACCCCCCTCCACTATACACTCTTCCCTCGTCTAAAAGACAGGGAACTGATATTGTATACTAGCCGTTGGGGTGGGATTGGTGTGGGGTCTGAGGGGGGTTAGTAGGTGGCTTTTGACCAATCATTTGGATTCCTCATGTCTTAATCTGAAATGATGGGTGTCGTGGCTTGCTGAATTGAGATGCTCATTTGAAGTGGGATGACCCTGTTGTTTCTGAGAGTACCTCACGGATTCCTTTACTTTATTGTCTTTCCCCCTCCCTATCTCTCTCCCCCTCCCTCCTTCTCTCTCTGCCCCTCTCCATCTCTCTCACTCTCTATCTATCCTCTCAGGTGCGGAGGGCTCTGAATCAGATGTTCTTCGCCAGTAAGTCGTTTAATTGGCTTCGTCACGTGGCCATCGCCGTCACCCTACTCTCCTTCATCAACATGTTGGTCATCTTCGCCCCCAACATCCTGGGAATCTTCGGCATTATCGGTTAGTTGCACAGATTAAACCTAGAAGTGTAAACTGTAGCCCTGCTCTTCATCCCACTCACTTCCTCCATCCTCTTCCTCCTCCAGGTGCCACATCTGCCCCCTGTCTGATCTTCATCTTCCCTGCTATCTTCTACATCCGCATTGTGCCTAAGGAGCAGGAACCCATGCACTCCATCCCCAAGATACTGGTGAGCACGTATCTCATCCTCTCCCCTGTCTCACCCTAGCCATATGCTATATCACCATATCGTGATGGCATCTTTCTAAGCCTCTCCACGATAATTGTAATATGATCTTTGTGATTAGTATTGTGTCCTTATGGTTACTGTATGGTTATGGTTACCCCGTTAAAATACATTCTAATGATGGTGTTTCCTCTGTCCTCCCAGGCCGCATGTTTCGCTGGTCTGGGGGTCGCCTTCATGATCATGAGTTTGAGCTTCATCATCGTTGATTGGACAACGGGGAGCAGCAACTCTGGCGGTGGCCACTAGAGGCCGCCCTCTGCACTGTGCAGGCCGGGGTCGGCAAGGGGCTGTCAGGGGCTTTGAAGGGAATCCTAGGAGTGTGTGTTTTAGAACTGTTTCATGTAATTGATGCACTATCCCCTCTGTGGTAGAGCAAGGGTTAGAGGTTAAGGGACAAAGTAGTACAGACAAAACAGTCTGTACTACTGTAACGCAGTATGTAGCCCTGCACAGAGGAGTGCTTTATATGAATCATCAGCACTAGACATGGTATTTTTGAAATCATGATAATGTGTATTATTTATGAGTGGGATAGTGCATCCAAGTCAATCCATAATGGAAAATCCTGAAGAAACTCATGATGGCTTCCCTTTCCTTCCCTTCCCCCCTCCCTTCATCTATCCTCCCATCCTTATTTATCTCTTTTCCATCCGCCTGTTTCTTTCCCTCCGACGCCTTAATTCATGTCAACTGCAGCTAGTACTGTACAGAAGAAGCACAGATGGAGGTATGGTTGAATCGCTATGTAAAGGAAGGAAAGGAAAGCACATTATATGTCATTTGGCATCTTTGTATGAGATAATCTGACATTTTGTCAATAGAAGAAATAGCTACATCTATAGATTAGGTGAGTGCTGTTAAAAAAAAGAGTCTGTGGCTGTCTTGTATCCTGTCTATCACTTTGTGCCAGTAGCACTCAACTTAACCATCAAAGGGTAGTAGGCTTTTCCAAATATTCTATTGGCACGAGCACACAAAGATACCGTATATTTTCTCACAAGAGTGCATTTAGCCTGAGCTGTTTTATGTGCCAAAGCTAAGGCTGAATGTGGTTTGTGGTTGTCGGGCTTAGTGCAGGCTGATGTCCCATGATGCATTATGGTGTTTAACTCTTGCTGTATCCCTGGTACATACAGTACACTCAGATAATGGAGGAGTGGCGTTCAACCAACCAACCACACACATAGCCTTTTCGTTGAATCAGTAATGTATATTTATTTAACTAGCTATATCCATGTTTTTTAATTTCACAAGTGAGCTAATAGACCTCAGAACAAAGTATTTAACTATATGATCAGGTATCTTGATAGACCTTATAGATGGTATGCGCAGTCTATAGTCGATGATTTTGCATATTGGCGGGTTTAGGTGACAGTCGAATGTGTAGGAGGTGAGCTGTAGGGCACTGAGCTGATTAAGAAAAATACTATATAGAGCCTTTTACATTCATGTTAGTTAGATGATCAACTGACATCCTAGATACAGAATTGACTGATTTTACGATCACTTTTTAACACTAATAGCACATATTTCACTCGTACTTATATTTCTACAATTAATTTGTAAACCCTCGTTTAAATTCAGTACAGTTCAAGTGAACCCTTTCAGTTACTACGAATGGTTAAGCTTAGCGTTTTTGGCATGACAAAATATGGAGGAAACGTGTTTTAGTTATGCGTTGGTTGTGACATACTGTCCGTCCATGTTGTTGAACTGCTCTTTATTGTATTTTAATATCTCTTTTCCACTTGTTTTGTGATTGATCTTGTGGTTGAAGTTTTAGCGAAGGAAAGCTGATGTGTCACCTGTCCAGTCTGTCTGGTGATTGGCTGATTCATTCATTAATTTACCATAACTACTGTGATATTCAATCCATAATACGTTGATGTTTGGGCTCTATTTCCAAAAACGGATCTGGTCTCTAACAGTGAGGTCTTGTGATCAAGTACAGTTTGACAATTAAGTGAATTGTGATTGTTAGATTTAGTCTGATTCGATAGCTCAATGCCCCTTCTTAAGGCTTCTCAATTGTGTAGTGGAACATTAAACACTGTGACATCGTGTCTCTCAAAACACCTAAATAGCATTGTAATAACATTGTTACTAATATATTTTGGCAAGTAACATTGTTACTAATATATTTTGGCAAGTCCTACGTATGTATGTAAGACAATTGTACCTTTTTTTTATTTCATTCTAAAACACTGCAGCCGGTGTTGCTTTCTCTTTTGTACATGAATTGATTTGAATTAATAATCAAGAGAATGTTGAGCTGTTTCTTTTACTCATCAACAGCTAAAAGGTTATTGCATGTATCTGACTCAACCCTATATTTCTCCTGGTCTTGCTGAGGCAGTGGTTGTGGTAAAAAGGAATGCCTCGTCAAGACCAGTCAAGGAGGCAACAGTTTGCCATAGACTGGGATTAGGCCTCTTCTGTCTGGGATTGTGTCTACATATCTAGCTACTACCTAACTGTTTCTCTCTGAGGCTTCGCTCTTCAATATTAGAGCTTTGCTACCACTATTATAATGTCAGAGGCAACATTCTCATCATTTTGCCTCTTTCTCTTGTACCCAAACCAAACTATGCCAGCAAGTTAACCTGTTATTATAGCTCTTGTTTTACCTTTGCAATTTATTTCTAAGGAAATTAAAGGACTATGAGTGAATAACAAGTTATATATGAATTTTGGGCTTATAAAGTGGCTTATATAAATAATGTATATAAATGTAAACCCTTTATATTCTTGATGCATATCTAGCTTGTATAGTGTAAATAGCTGGGACAGTTTTAGTCTGACAATTAAAAAACAAATGTAGAAGTTTTTACACCTGTGTCACTTATGTCCTTAGTTTGTCTACTATAGCTACTCTAAGTGTTCCTGCTCCATGATCCATGGACCTGTACAGGTTAGGCAAGGACAGGGGCATAATAATCTAGTGGCAGTTCAGCTTTGCCTTGACCAGCATGGCAGACCAGAGTAACATGCACTACTGCACAGCTGAACTTGGCCTAGATCATGACTGATGATCCTTGCTTAACCTGTACAGGTAACATCAACTCAAATGTTTACGGGACAACTAGGGGATATTTTCTGGGCAGCTTCCAGTTCAGTCAGATTTTCCCTTCACGCCAAGAGAATTATGACTAATTTCCACCACTTGAGGGCACTACAAACCACTCCATAATGTAGTCTTGTGCACTGTGTTATGAGAATGTGTCTTCTCGGATGCTTCAGTCGACCAAGTACAGAAAATAACATCCTTTTTCCATGTTCCAATGTATAGTGCCATGTTCAGTGTAAATCTAATACATGTTCAACTCCTGCTTCTATTCTCAGATGAATGGGCAATTGAAGGTCATAAGCTGTATTCAGCTCAAGTAAAACCCCCTCTCACACCATCCAAACATTTCAGACACTGTAGTCATTCATATGGAACATAAATGTTCTTTAATCACTATTAAAAACAACAGCGTTTTGGAGAGGACTAACTGTTCCCAGTAGGCCCACAGGAAACAGACTAAAAATCAGCTTGAGGGTCCCTTCAACAGAGCATTTCATAGTTGATGGCAGTATGAAAGGGTGTTTTCTTGTTAAGTAGTTAGTGATGGTATAAAATGTGTGTTCATGAATAGGCTTTTGAATATGAAATCATATGTGAATAGTTTGGATACCAAAGAAACCAAGAAGAATGCATCCATCGGTTTAATATGTTGGTGTTATTACACTTGTGTCAAAATCCATCAATGTATCCATTAGCCTATATATTAGCCTGCACTGTATTACACTCTATAACGCCTATGTAACTAGCCTATAATAGAATTGTAGGCCACTTAATGTAAAGTGAGATAGATCCAGGTCTATTTTTAGTGCAGTCTATAGCTAGTGCACATGTTTTATTGTCATCACATCCCGTGTTCATTTACATGTATGCACACATTTCTTAGTTATCTGGAGAGAGAAAAACATGGATCCCTAGATAATCAGACCTATTAAACAGTCATTTAGTTAATAAATTAGTTAATAGACCAAAAATAACGTGTTCTAAACCTCTCCGCCAATAACAGCTATTTTTCAGTTCTCCCTTCCCCACTCAGACCACACCCAGACAGACAGTCCTTGCTAAATTCTTGCTTGATAAACTGCCCTTCTAAGAAGCTATTTTGGTTTATTTTTGACAATGTTCATTGAAAACAACCCAGAAATGATTTGATATTGAGATAAAAACGGATGCGTTGGACATTTAAATACAGTAGGCCTATTGCATTTCTGCAGAAAACTTCACAACGGGTGGTTAGACAATAAGAATTGTGAAAGATCTACGACGTCACATATCAACTGGGAGCAGAAAGGGTGCCAACAAATCCCCTTAGAAAGCAGGCGGCAGGTTGGCAGCTGAAGTGCACCAGCAGTTTCTCCAGATTTCCACTGGATAACTATGTTTACTTGACTGCGCGTTTGAGTCTGGGAGCGCAGTCGCTCGTCCATGTGATTGGATTCCACCTTACCTTCACTTGGTCGGAAGAAACGTAGGAACGAGGAATACGATTGATTGTATCTGCGCGGCTGTCAGAATTGATCATATTGATTATAAACGGTCAACACTACATAACCAATTCGCGTAGCCACTCGAGATTTGACTGCAACTTTCTGCGGCATTCTTTGACCTCCAAGAAGATTGCTCTGCGACCGACAGGATATATTGATGGAACGTTAGTTTACATCACTCAGAATAACGCAGCCGAGGACTGACTTTTTTTTCTGGACATTTTATGCGTGCCATAAAACTAGACATCCTCTATTTAGTATAGCAAATTCGCACAATCACGTCTCTTGAACGGGCCGGGAAGTATTTTGGATAACCGTTTCTCTTGTGTAGGCATATCAAACAGAAGTCAAGACGAAATCGTTCAAGAATCCTTGCGCCGGCCGTCAGTGCGCGCGTGCTTTTGGAAACATGGGTTGTACATTAAGTGCAGAAGATAAAGCTGCTGTGGAGAGATCAAAGATGATTGATAAAAATCTCCGCGAGGATGGAGAGAAGGCAGCAAGGGAGGTAAAACTGCTCTTACTAGGTAAGGGTTGCCGTTTATTCTTAATCCTTTGTTTGTCCGGATGGACGGATAGCCAATGTACGTTCCTTGTTCAGCTCTGTTTCTAGGCTGAGTGCTTCAAACTCTTTTTATTAGAATTTCCCGCAGGTTTGATGTGGTAGCGTAATGGGTTGAATTGTCATACACCAAACAAGCATCCACATCTATCACCACCTGGTCTCTTGCCACGGTTAGGGGGTTAATCAGCAGCGCGCACATTTTTATTTATTTACGTAAACTGCTGTGTGGTCGACTGTGTGCTGATGCTGAGCTTTCTCTGCCAACACCGCAGAAATAACATAATTCGTGTAGCAGGGAACCAAAAGCAATTATCCTAGTGCAACAGAGCTTTCGATCAAGCCGATATTTCAATCAAGTCCATTCATTCATCAATGTGGTTCCGAATTCTACCATGCATCTGCTTAGGTAAAAATGAACATGGATGAGTCATCAAGTCAGTCAATATTTTGTTCAGAACAGGTAGCGACATTCCTATTTTTACACAGCTTTATTACACAACCCGTATTGAACAGGCATACTAATGTATGCTGGAGAGTGATTTTGACAGGGATTTGTCAGGAATTTTACAGATTGACAGCAGGGTAGTTGCTAGGATTTTAAGACCTTGAGGGCTTAACCCAAAACCAGTAGGGGGCTCCGGGGCATCCTCCCCTGGCAAAAAAGAGGAATTTCAATAGCTAAATGCATGAATTTGGTGCACTTTGTGAGTAACATTGAGAGATTAAAACATTGAGAGATTAGATATTTTTCAGGTAACTTGCAAACATGCACCTTCCCACCTACCACAGCATACGCTGCCACTAATAAATTACAGTAGTTATTGTGGGTCTCTCTACTCTGGAACACATTCAGTTCATCGAAAATGTATTGCCAAAAACCTTCATACCACTCAACAGCTTAAAACAGACTCTGACCTGTCTAATGAGCCAAACTGATTAACCTCTCTGGGCAAGCATCCCACCTACTCAACAGCCAGTTGAATCCCGTGGCGCGTTATTCAAATACCTTAGAAATGCTATTACTTCAATTTCTCAAACATATGACTATTTTACAGCATTTTAAAGACAAGACTCTCGTTAATCTAACCACACGGTCCGATTTCAAAAAGGCTTTACAACGAAAGCAAAACATTAGATTATGTCAGCAGAGTACCCAGCCAGAAATAATCAGACACCCATTTTTCAAGCTAGCATATAATGTCACATAAACCCAAACCACAGCTAAATGCAGCACTAACCTTTGATGATCTTCATCAGATGACAATCTTAGGACATTATGTTCTACAATACATGCATGTCTGTTCAATCAAGTTCATATTTATATCAAAAAACAGCTTTTTACATTAGCAGGTGACTAGCATGTGACTAGCATTCCCACCGAACACTTCTTGTGAATTTACTAAATTACTCACGATAAACGTTCACAAAAAACATAACAATTATTTTAAGAATTATAGATACAGAACTCCTCTATGCACTCGATATGTCCGATTTTAAAATAGCTTTTCGGTGAAAGCACATTTTGCAATATTCTAAGTAGATAGCCCGGCATCACAGGGCTAGCTATTTAGACACCCAGCAAGTTTAGCATTCACCAAAGTCAGATTTACTATAAGAAAAATGTTATTACCTTTGCTGTCTTCGTCAGAATGCACTCCCAGGACTTCTACTTCAATAACAAATGTTGGTTTGGTCCCAAATAATCCATTTTTATATCCAAATAGCTGCCTTTTGTTCGTGCGTTCAAGACACTATCCGAAAGAGTAAATAAGGGTTACGAGCACGGCGCATTTCGTGACAAAAAAAATCTAAATATTCCATTACCGTACTTCGAAGCATGTCAACCGCTGTTTAAAATCAATTTTTATGCCATTTTTCTCGTAACTTTAAACAGCGGTTGACATGCTTCGAAGTACGGTAATGGAATATTTAGACATTTTTTGTCACGAAATGCGCCGTGCTCGTAACCCTTCTTTACCATTCGGATAGTGTCTTGAACGCACGAACAAAACGCCGCTGTTTGAACATAACTATGGATTATTTGGGACCAAACCAACATTTGTTATTGAAGTAGAAGTCCTGGGAGTGCATTCTGACGAAGAACACCAAAGGTAATCAAACTTTTCTAATAGTAAATAGGAGTTTGGTGAAGGCTAAACTTGCTGGGTGTCTAAATAGCTAGCCCTGTGATGCCAGGCTATCTACTGAGAATATTGCAAAATGTGCTTTCACCGAAAAGCTATTTTAAAATAGGACATATCGAGTGCATAGAGGAGTTCTGTATCTATAATTCTTAAAATAATTGTTATGTTTTTTGTGAACGTTTATCGTGAGTAACTTAGTAAATTCACCGGAAGTTTGCGGGGTGTATGCTAGTTCTGAACATCACATGCTAATGTAAAAAGCTGGTTTTTGATATAAATATGAACTTGATTGAACAAAACATGCATGCATTGTATAACATAATGTCCTAGGGTTGTCATCTGATGAAGATCATCAAAGGTTAGTGCTGCATTTAGCTGTGGTTTTGTTTTTTGTGACATTATATGCTAGCTTGAAAAATGGGTGTCTGATTATTTCTGGCTGGGTACTCTGCTGACATAATCTAATGTTTTGCTTTCGCTGTAAAGCCTTTTTGAAATCGGACAGTGTGGTTAGATAAAGGAGAGTCTTGTCTTTAAAATGGTGTAAAATAGTCATATTGTTGAAAAATTGAAGTTTTCGGATTTTAGAGGAGTTTGTATTTCGCGCCACGCCCATCATTGGATATTGGAGCAGGTGTTCCGCTAGCGGAACGTCTAGATGAAATGCAGTGACTGCCATTAACTTCTTTGGGCTCAACTCCCGTTAACGGGATCGATTTGACAACATCTGGTGAAATGGCAGAGCGCCAAATTCATTTAAAAAAATTTTTTATTTTACTTTCATACATTCACAAGTGCAACACACCAAATTAAAGCTTAACTTCTCATTAATCTAGCCACTGTGTCAGATTTCAAAAAGGCTTTATGGCGAAAGCAAACATGTGATTATCTTAGGACAGCGCCCAGCATACCAACACATGAAAATCAGATTTTAACCCGCCAGGCGCAACACAAAAGTCAGAAATATCGATTTAATTCATGCCTTACCTTTGAAGAACTTCTTCTGTTGGCACTGCAATATGTCCCATAAACATCACAAATGGTCCTTTTGTTCGATTAATTCCGTTGTTATATCTCCAAAATGTCCATTTATTTGGCGCGTTTGATTCAGAAAAACACCGGTTCCAACTCGCCCAGCATGACTACAAAATATCTAATAAGTTACCTGTAAACGCTGTCCAAACATTTGAAACAACTTTCCTAATACAACTTTCGGTATTTTTTTACGTAAATAATCGATAAAATTTAAGACGGCATAAATGGTGTTCAATACCGGATAAAAACAATGTGAAGCGTGTGACCTGGAGCGTACATCAAAACATTAGAGTGCACTAGGCTGGACCCTCGTTCTGAACTGCCGTACTTCTTCATTTCTCTAAAGAAAAACATCAACCAATTTCTAAGACTGACATCCAGTGCAAGCAAGTGCCTTATAAATCTAGATACACATAGAAACCCATTGAAAACACTGTCACCTCAAAAAAAAAAAATCCTGGATGGTTTGTCCTTGGGTTTTCACCTGGCAAATAAGTTCTGTTATACTCACAGACTTACTTTTAACCGTTTTAGAAGCTTTAGAGTGTTCCCTATCCAAATATACCAATTATATGCATATCCTAGCTTCTGGTCCTGAGGAGCAGGCAGTTTACTTTGGGCACGTTTTTCATCCGGACGTCAAAATACTGCCCCCTAGCCCAAAGAAGTTAAGAAATCAAGGTACTCCCACCTCTCCTGAATCTCAGTTTGCAGTTGCTCTTCAATGTCTCCAAGGCCCTACACTACTGCTAAAACTCTTCCAAGACACCCTAGTAGCTTAGTGCATAGCGTTTTTCTCATGGTCACGGAATGAGTTCAGAGCTCTCTTCTAATTTGTGTACCCGGTGCTGATCAATGTATCCTTACTGTTTCTTCTGTGTTGTCTTCCATACAGTCTACAGGACAAGCAGAAGGCTGCATTTCTAACTAATCAAGTATTCTAGCCAATCAAAGGTTTCAAAACATTTGTGTTGAAAGGCCCTCTTTTTCAAAGCAAAGGGGTTAAGGGGATACTGGGGTAGCTTAATGGAAAATGTTTCTTTTTTACAGGCAAATCTCTATTTTTGATGTGAATGGGCATGAAACTTATCCCAAACGAAATAGTTTTCCCCCCTCATCAATCTACACATAATACCCCACTATGACAAAGCGAAAACATGTTTTTAGAAAGTTTAGCAAATGTATTCAAAATATAAACAGAAATAGCTTATTTACATAAGTATTCATACCCTTTGCCATGAGATTGGAAATTGAGCTCAGGTGCATCCTGTTTTCATTTATAATCCTTGAGATACTTCTAGAACTTGATTGGAGTCCACCTGTGGTACATTCAATTGATTGGACATGATTTGGAAAGGCACACACCTGTCTATATAAGGTCTCACAATAGACAGTGTATGTCAGAGAAAAAACCAAGCCATGAGGTCAAAGGAATTGTCTATAGAACTCCGAGACAGGATTGTGTCAATGCACAAATCTGGGGAAGTGTACCAAAACATTTCTGCAGCATTGAAGGTCCCCAAGAACACAGTGGCATCCATCATTCTTAAATGGAAGAAGTTTGGAACCACCAAGACTCTTCCTAGAGCTGGCCGCCCAGCCAAACTGAGCAATCGGGGGAAAATGGCATTGGTCAGGTGACCAACAACCCAATGGTCACTCTGACAGAGTTCTAGAGTTCCTCTGTGGAGATAGGAGAACCCTCCAGAAGGTCAACCATCTCTGCAGCACTCCACCAATCAGGCTTTTATGGTAGAGTGGCCAGACGGAAGCAACTCCTCAGTAAAAGGCACATGACAGCCCACTTGGAGTTTGCCAAAAGGCACCAAAAGACTCCCAGACCTCTCAGAAACAAGATTCTCTGGTCTGATGAATCCAAGATTGAACTCTTTGGCCTGAATGCCAAGTGTCACGTCTGGAGGAATCCTGGCACCATCCCTACGGTGAAGCAAGGGGTGGTAGCAGTATCATGCTGTGGGGATGTTTTTCAGCAACATGGACTGGGAGACTAGTCAGGACCGAGGCAAAGATGAATGGAGCAAAGTACAGAGATCCTTGATGAAAACGTGCTCCAGAGCGATCAGGACCTCAGACTGGGGTAAAGTTTCACCTTCCAACAGGACAACGAACCTAAGCACACAGCCAAGACAACACAGGAATGGCTTCGGGACAAGTCTCTGAATGTCCTTGACTGGCCCAGCCAGAGCACGGACTTGAACCCGATCTAACATCTCTGGAGAGACCTGAAAATAGCTGTGCAGCAACGCTCCTTGTCCAACCTGACAGAGCTTGAGAGGATCTGCAGAGAAAAATGGGAGAAACTCCCCAAATACAGGTGTGCTAAGCTTGTAGCATCATATCCAAGAAGAGTAAAAGGTGTGAATACTAATGTAAATGTATTTCAGTTGTTTTTTTAAAAATAAATTAGCAAAAATGTATAAAAACCTGTTTTTGCTTTGTCATTATGGGGTATTGCGAGTAGATTGATCAGTAAAAAAATCTATTTAATACATTTTAGAATAAGGCTGTAACGTAACAAAATGTGGAAAAAGTCAAGGGGTCTGAATACTTTCCATAGGTACTGTATATATTGTATATGTAAAGAAAATATTAAATCAAGAACAATCTAATGGGTGACAATATTAGCCTATCACTTGTGAATGATGCCCAGCATGTGTGCAGTAAGGCAAGAAACTGTGCATCCCTTTTTTTGCGACCTTTTTCAAATCATAGTCGCACACCTCAGGTACAGTTGAAGTCGGAGGTTTACATACACCTTAGCCAAATACATTTGTTGCCTAGCCCCTATATGTTTTGATAAGGTTTGTATCACAACTAAAGTGGCCAAATAACTTCTTATAATTAAGCACATTAATACGCTTTACAACGGGTGTCGAGCTTAACTGTCATACATATGCAGGGCATGAGTATCAAGTTTGAGGAAGATCATTCTCAGCATAAAAATGCAAATGTATAATTAAGGCATTACATGCATAATCACATTTGCGGTCACTTTTTCCTGCTATTTGATTGCATTTTGGAACATTCGCGCTTGTAGCCTACTGCCGTGTGCGCATTGCTGTGATTATGTGAAGAAATAGCCTAATAGTTTATCAAGATTTTAAGCTAAACGTTCTAATCTGTGGCGTCAGCCTCATTGCATAAAAACATTTTTTTTGTGATAGTTTGGGTTAATTTGGAATTTATCACATCCCACAACTGTCTCAGACTATGTTTGGAATATTGATTTCTCGCACAGAATAGAATAGGTCAACTTTTGTGCTATGGGGGATAGTAGATTGACATAGGCAGTTTATGTCAATCTACTATCCCCCATAGTACAAAAGTTGATAGGCTAGTGCTTTTGCTGTTCGTTAGGCCTACTCAACTTGTTGGCTGACGAAAAGCAGATGTGGACAGTTCTTCCAATATCTTCAATATGCGCCTCAGAATTGGATAAGGACGTGTGCTGTTGTGGCCCCGATGTGTGTTTTTTCACTTGTAGCCTGTGAGAAGGACCCGATCGTGTGACGGGCATTGGCTAGTAAGAATTGAGCTATCTGAGAGAGCCATATGTGTGAGAAGTGGTTCGGAGCACGCAGAAGGGAGCAGGGAATTATAAGTATTATATTCAGCCCAAGGGCACAACAGCCACTGGCCGCAAGAGGCATGGATTTTTTTAGGGGGCATTGCGGACACACAATGGGATGCCGCCGGGAAATTTTAAGCATTATCAAGTGCCTGTCAAATTGTGAATGAGAGACTGATGAAGTGGGTACAGCCTGCGCAAGAAACAAAGCAGAGCTCATGCCTTTTATCTAACTTTTTTCAAATCATCATTAGAGTCGCATCATGCAGCCTTAGAATGTATTAAAAATACAAACGTTGGGCAATATGTTTTTATCACAACTAAAGTTGCATAATAACTTTCTTTGTTAACTGCTCAACACAATAGAAGTATGTGCACACTCACTCAAATCTTTTGGAGAAAATATCCTTTCTATTTTATTCAGCTTTGTTCAATTGTATTCTTCATACTATAAAATAATATAAAATAATGCCACGGAATTCTAAGCAAATCTTGTCTGCTAAATTAACTAGTGTAGCCCTCAGCCATATGGCATAGCCAGATCAGGGTCTAACATAAGGACAAGGAGTATGCTTGGAGTATGCTTAGGAGTCTTCTTCTGAAATAGACTACATTTTCTTCATATCATGTTTCTTAAGACTTGTCTAAATTTCATAATGGATTTATTTTGATGGTGTAGGCTATGGATTTATTAGACTTTTTAAAATGTAGCTGTTCCAAAGGTCTGCATCAGTGGCTTGAAGTCTGTGCATGGATGCCAGGAGATGCTAAATGTGCTTATGTTAATTAACGGTAAATTACCATGAGACGGGGCAGTTGTTTGCTTGACAATCACCGCCTGACAAAATGTCATGACCGCCACAGCCCTAGCCTGGACCATGAAAAACATCCCCAGACCATTATTCCTCCTCCACCAAACCTTACATTTGGCACTATGCATTGGGGCAGGTAGCGTTCTCCTGGCATCCGCCAAACCTAGATTCGTCCGTCTGACTGCCAGATCACTCCAGAAAACGCGTTTCCACTGCTCCAGAGTCAAATGGCGGCGAGCTTTACACCACTCCAGCTGACGCTTGGCATTGCGCATGGTGATCTTAGGCTTGTGTGCAGCTGTTTGGCCTTGGAAACCCATTTCATGAAGCTCCCTACGAACAGATCTTAGAGATTTATGGAGATTGCATGGCTGTGTGCTCGCTTGTATACACCTGTCAGCAATGGGTGTGGCTGAAATAGCCGAATCCACTAATTTGAAGGGGAGTCCACATACGTTTGTATATATAGTGTGTTTGACTTCATTTTCTTAGTAGTGCCATTAAATTGTTATCCAGTAGGCTATTCCAACATGCACAGTGTGGCCACTTACTCTCTGAATCCCATGTTATCTGTGTCATATCACAATTAGCTTGTACTTTTCTCACGTCTGATTTCAATACCACCCTCCTGTTAGCACTCAAACCCCCAAATTTAACCATCAGTAAAGTATTCTGGTCCCAGGGAAGATGACATCATGGCCGAATAATAGAATCAATGCATTGAGGAGTATGTTGTGAACAATAACAGTAGCCGGGGTAACCTTCTTGTTATTGCTGATTCTTTAATAAAAAAATAAGTTTTTTTACCCCCAATTTCATGGTATACAATTGGTAGTTACAGTCTTGTCACATCGCTGCAACTCCCGTACGGCCTCAGGAGAGGCGAAGGTTGAGAGCTGTGCGTCCTCCGAAACACAACCCGCACTGCTTCTTGACACAACGCCCACTTAACCCAGAAGCACCCATGTGTCAGAGGAATCACCGTATATTGGGCAATCATGTCAGCATACATTGCACCCAGCCCGCCACAGTAGTCACTAGAGTGCAATGGGACAAGAACATCCCTGCTGGCCAAACCCTCCCCTAACCTGGACGGCGCTGGGCCAACTGTGCGCCGCCTCATGCAGTTCTCGAACCAGGATCTCTTGTGGCACAGCTAGCACTGCAATGCAGTGCCTTAGACCACTGTGCCACTCAGGAGGCCCGTTATTGCTGATTCTTATCCCAACCTCAAATTTGTTGGTACACTACAAAATGAATTACTCCTTTCAACTGCAGTGCTGGAAAAACAACAGCACGCTAACTTGTAGAGATTCTGAGTATTTTGCAGGAGACTCAACAAAACAAAGTGCTGTATGTACGATACCACATATTCCTACCAATCACAGTTCTGTAAACAAAAACACCCAATGTTTTCACTTCTGCTGAACATGCCTATTTGCATGATGATCTACATTGGAACCCTTCAAGGTGCTCAAAGCAAAGCCAAAGAAAATATGGAAATATGGAGTAAATTACTGCCCAGGGTCCTGAGTTGCATAGGTTCGTTCCCGGTTTGCAGAAGGAACCACAATGGAGTCGTATGTCCTGTGATGTCCCACACTGGAGTCTTATGTCCTGTGATATCCCACAGCGGAGTCGTATGTCCTGTGGTGTCCCACACTGGAGTCTTATGTCCTGTGATATCCCACAGCGGAGTCTTACGTCCTGTAATGTCCCACACTGGAGTTGTATGTCCTGTGATATCCCACAGCGGAGTCTTACGTCCTGTGATGTCCCACACTGGAGTCTTATGTCCTGTGATATCCCACAGCCTAGTCTTATGTCCTGTCATGGGCGTAAAGATGTTACTGTAACATCTGCTGACAAAGCTTGGCTGTACAGTACCTCTTTCATCATCTTGGCCAATGTTCTGGAAGAAACACTCTGTGCCTGAATACAGAAATCCTCAATTTGCACACCGTCTCGCTCCCTGAAAAAGGGCCAAAGTTGAAAGAACTACATTTTGGGGAGCTGCCGGGAAACTAAAACTCTCAACCAACTATATTAAAAGCAGTAGCATTAATCTCCCCATTTGAATGTCACCATCGCTGTTTTTATCAGTGACCAAAAACCATGTTCCATTTTTAATGGAAAGATTTGTATGGAAAGCCAAGTTGAAGCCAACATTAGATGTTGTCATCATAATAAGCACACGTGGTTTTACCTCAACATCCTTCAATTGTAGTGGCGGGAAACAAATGATTGGCCACGGATAATTATAAGGGAGCAGGCAAACTGATAAATTGGCTACAATAATTACAAGGACATTTCACGCACCAAATTGTGAACATTTTGATTTTCCAGTACTTGAATTTCTGAGCTCAAAATTGAAGTTCAAGTAAGCTACTTCAAGCCTCTTGTATTGTTTAAAAATGTATTTATCATGTTATTTCATTATCAGATCATATTGTGAATAAGCCCACTAGGCTGTCATTTTCTGTCATTATATCCAGAATAATTAATAGGAATAGAGTTTTTCCCAGCACTTGGGCTGTTCACAACAGCTGTTCGTCACTTGACTGTCAATCGGAAAATTCTTTCCTGGAGCAGATGATGATGTGTGAAAATATCACGGTGTAATTAATCAGTTGGACACCAAATGCGCATCCAGTATTATGCATAATTATTGAAGAACCAAGTTATTGACAGTATCGATTTAGGTTTTAAGTACCAGGTAAGGTGACTCTTTCTGTTAGAAGCATTTGAATTTGCTATCGCATTTATTCTTTTGAATTTGTGTGCCCATGAAAACTGTTTTCACCATGTAACATAAGGAGAAACTAAATGTTACGCAGAAAAAAAACTGTCCGACAGCTAAAGCAAGGATTCTTACAGGGTAAAGATTTGATTCAAATCAAGAAGCCAAACATGATAAAGGGTTAAACATACTGTAGGTTTTTAGAAGTCGTGAAATTGATTGAATATAGCTATGATTCCGACCTAATATCTTAATGTAATGACATGATAAAAATTGGCAGATTATTATCAATGACTTATCAACAGATGTAACAAGTTGTCCAGTGTAGGAAACACTGACTGGTACCCTAGTTTATAGAAAGACCCATAACCAATGCTTTATTAAAATATCATGACTAGCCAAACAGTCAGACATTTCCGTTTTTTCTCTCGGTCTTTCAACTTTGGCCCATTTTCAGTGAGTGAGATGGTGTGCAAATGGAGGGTTTCTGTATTCAGGCACACAGTATTTCTGTCAGAACATAGGCTATAGCATTATATCTTGACCAATGTTTAACAATGTATTTCAATATGGACGCAATGCAATTAGAACAATGTGTACTGCAAATCTGTTCAACATATTTAGCAAATATGGGGCAGGCTATTTAATGAACTAGGCTATAATGGACTAACATTGGAATTGGAGTTGATGGCAAAGCAATACATAAAATACAGTAAATACTCAACTTGAAGCAGCTACATATTTAGCCATGAAGCACGTTCTGATTGGCCAGTGAGGGGGCCAAGCTTCGACACACCCACAACTTGTTTAATTCATCAAAACCCAGCCCTTTCGAGTCATGGCCAGCTACTGCACCCATAATTTTAGTTTTTTATAAATTACCTGGTTCATCAAAATCCCCCCCCCCCTAACCTATAACGCTACTGCCAGCGCTAAGATTTACCATTCCGTTGTTTGTTAAAATAGAGCCTAGAGAGAGAGACAAGTCATATGTCAGCACCAGGCTGAACACCTTCAGATTACAGAGGGACATGATAGGAAACGAAGATAGCTAGTGTGGATAAGAACTGAATAAGCTCTCTGCAGATGGAATTCTGCCCATTGTGTCTTGTGCAGCAGTAATTGCCTGTGCTACAGGGACACAGTCAGATAAGAGGCAAAAAATAGATTACCCAGACAAACAACCCACTCTCAGCGCTGGACAAGGAGTACATGGAATCTGAACAGCTTGACATTGGTCTAATCAAAGTCAACAGGCAAGGCTATGTGTAATTTAAATCCTCAGTGGAAGTCAAATAGCTTCTGCTAGGGTGTCCAATCAAAAACACATTTTGTAGATCATTCTCTAAGAAAACTAATGGTCCAAACCTCATGTCTCATGTTTAATTTTTTCCCCTAGTTTTTATCCCTTCAAAAATCAGGAAAATTGCATTTGCATCACCTTAGCTGGATTCTGTGAAAGAATGAAGGCTACTGGCTACCTGACAGGCTCACTTTCCCGTTGAACTAGTCATCTTTATTCTCGAACAGCTTGATGATCACATTGCATTGCACATGGTGGTCTTGGGCTTGTGAGTGGCTGCTCGGCCATGGAAATCAATTTCATTAAGCTTCTGACAAACAGTTATTGTGCTGACGTTGCTTCCAGAGGCTGTTTGGAACTCGGTAGTCAGGACAGGCGATTTGTACACGCTACACACTTCAGCACTCGGCATACTCGTTATGTGAGCTTGTGTGGCCTACCACTTCGCGGCCGAGCCGTTGTTGCTCCTAGACGTTTCCACTTCACAGTAACAGCACTTACAGTTGACTGGGGCAGCTCTAGCAGGGCAGACATTTTACCAACTGACTTGTTGGAAAGGTGGCATCCTATGACGGTACCACGTTGAAAGTCACTGAGCTTCTCAGTAAAGCCATTCTACTGCCAATATTTGTACATGGAGATTGCATGGCTGTGTGTTTGATTTTATACACCTGCCAGTAATGGGTGTGGCAGAACCAGCCGAATCCACCAATTTGAAGGGGTGTCCACATACTTTTGTAAATATAGTGTATCAGAATACCTCTCTGTGGTTAGTAACACATTGTGGCTATGTAATATTTGGGCAGTAAGCACATTTATTTTGGTTTCCTGGTGTTGGCAGCTGTGACAAACACTAACCAGATATGTTGCACCTAATGGCAAAGAAGGTGACGTATGACAGGTTTTTAAAACGCTGTGCCTGCTCAGGTATCTGGAGGTAGGGAAAGGTTTTTAGGGAGATGAAATATAATACTTTGACCAAGTGTCAATGTAACTCTTCTTTTGTCCTCACTGCCAAGCTCCAAGAAAGGATGTGAGTAAGGTGAATTGCCCTGTGTAAGTGTTGCCTAGTCTAGTGTAAAATGATTTTCCGATTACAGAGCAATGTAGAGGCATGCTTCTTCTCTTGGACACTGTAGACCAGGGTACCGCAATTATATTGAGCCGTGGGCCGATTTTTCCTTGAGCGGATGGTCGGGGGGCTTAAAAATATATAAGTAATTATAAATTATAAATAATTACTACACTGCAAATTGACCGCAAGAATCCCAAACAGATATAGTATTTGAGAAAAACAGAACCATTTCAAATCTTGATTACATAGGGATGCAATCACATATGCTTCTTTTCTATGCGTGGGAATACTTGGGAACAGATTTCCTGAAGTAAAATCACGTTGAGCTCATTTCCTGGTGATTTTACTTCCAAAAAAACTTGGAGAACCGTGCTGTAGACATTGTCCAGAGGGGGTGGAGGGACCTCCAGCACCTCACCTTCCTGCAGGGGACCAGCTACCACCGGCCTGAGGAGAGACACATGAAACGAGGGGTTAATACGGTAATAGGAAGGGAGTTGTAACCGATAACACACCTCGTTTATCCTCCTCAGGACTTTAAATGGCCCCACACACTGCGGCCCCAGCTTCCGGCAGGGCACGCGGAGGGGCAGGTTCCGGGTCGAGAGCCAGACCCTGTCTCCCGGTACGAACACGGGTGCCTCACTGCGGTGGCGGTCAGCACTCCTCTTCTGCCGTCCACTGGCCTCCTTTAGGGAGTCCTGGACGGCTCTCCAGGTCTCCTTGGAGTGCTGTACCCAGTCCTCCACCGCAGGAGCCTCGGTCTGACTCCGGTGCCATGGTGCCAGGACCGGCTGGTAACCCAAAACACACTGAAAGGGTGACATGTTAGTAGAGGAGTGGCGAAGTGAGTTCTGGGCTAACTCCGCCCAGGGAATGTACCTCGCCCACTCCCCTGGCCGGTCCTGGCAATACGACCTCAGAAACCTGCCCACCTCCTGGTTCACCCTCTCCGCCTGCCCATTGCTCTCGGGGTGAAAACCGGAGGTCAAACTGACCGAGACCCCAGCCGCTCCATAAACGCCCTCCAGACCCTGGATGTGAACTGGGAACCTCGATCAGAGACAATGTCCTCCGGCACCCCGTAGTGCCGGAAGACGTGGGTAAATAGGGCCTCCGCAGTCTGCAGGGCCGTAGGGAGACCGGGCAATGGGAGGAGACGGCAGGACTTAGAGAACCGATCCACAACCACCAGAATCGCAGTGTTCCCCTGAGAGGGGGGAAGATCTGTCAAGAAATCTATAGACAGGTGCGACCGTGGCCGTTGTGGAACGGGGAGGGGCTGTAACTTCCCTCTCGGTAGATGCCTAGGAGCCTTACTCTGAGCGCACACCGAACAGGAAGAGACATAGGACCTCACGTCCTTAGCCAAGGTGGGCCACCAGTACTTCCCCCTGAGACTCCACACTGTCCTCGCCACACCAGGATGACCCGCCGTAGGTAGCGTGTGCGCCCATCGAATCAAACAATCACGAACACCGAGCGGCACATACATGCGACCCACGGGAACCTGCGCAGGCGCAGGTTCCAACACTAATGCCCGCTCGATGTCCGCATCCACCTCCCATACCACCGGTGCCACCAGCCTAGACGCTGGAATGATGGGAGTTGGATCGATGGACCGGTCCTCCGTGTCATAGAGACGGGACAGCGCGTCGGCTCTAGTGTTAAGGGAACCCGGTCTATAGGAGATAGTGAACCTAAACCGGGCGAAGAACATGGCCCACCTTGCCTGACGCGGATTCAGTCTCCTCGCTGCCCGGATGTACTCCAGGTTTCGGTGGTCGGTCCAGATGAGAAAGGGGTGTTTAGCCCCCTCAAGCCAGTGCCGCCACACCCTCAAAGCTTTTACACCGCTAGCAACTCCCTGTCCCCCACATCATAGTTACGCTCCGCCGAACTGAGCTTCCTCGAAAAGAAAGCGCAGGGGCGGAGTTTCGATGGCGTACCCGAGCATTGTGATAGCACGGCACCCACCCCAGCCTCGGATGCGTCCACCTCCACTATGAATGCTAGAGATGGGTCCGGGTGCGCCAACACGGGTGCGTCGGTGAACAGGGTCTTCAACTTCTTGAAGGCTCCTTCCGCCTCCGTCGACCATCGCAAACGCACCGGCCCCCCCTTCAGCAGTGAGGTAATGGGAGCCGCTACCTGGCCAAAACCGGTAGTAATTGGCAAAGCCTAAGAACCGCTGCACCTCCTTCACCGTGGTTGGAGTCGGCCAATTACGCACGGCCTTAACGCGGTCACACTCCATCACCACCCCTGTGGTGGAAATGCGATAACCCAGAAAGGAAACGGCTCGTTTGGAAAACACACACTTCTCAGCCTTAACGTATAGGTCATGCTCCAGCAGTCTACCAAGCACCTTGCGCACCAGGGACACATGCGCGGAGCGGGTGGCGGAATATATCAGAATGTCATCGATATAGACTATCACGCCCTGCCCGTGCAGGTCCCTGAGAATCTCGTCAACAAAGGATTGAAAGACGGCTGGAGCATTTTTCAACCCATACGGCATGACGAGGTGCTCATAATGGCCCGATGTGGTACTAAAGGCGGTTTTCCACTCGTCTCCCTTCTTGATACGCACCAGGTTTTACGCGCTCCTAAGATCCAGTTTTGTGAAGAACTTTGCTCCATGAAATGATTCCACCGCCGTAGCGATGAGAGGTAGTGGGTAACTAAACCCCACCGTGATAGCGTTTAGACCTCTGTAATCAATGCACGGACGCAGACCTCCCTCCTTTTTCTTCACAAAAAAGAAACTCGAGGAGGTGGGTGAGATGGAGGGCCGAATGTACCCCTGTCCCAGGGATTCAGTGACATATGTCTCCATAGCCGCTGTCTCCTCCTGTGACAAGGGGTACACGTGACTCCTGGGAAGTGCAGCGTTAACCTGGAGGTCTATCGCACAATCCCCCTGTCGGTGGGGTGGTAATTTAGTCGCCCTCTTTTTACAGAAGGCGATCGCCAAATCGGCGTACTCAGGGGGAATGCGCACGGGGGACACCTGGTCTGGACTCTCCACCGACGTGGCACCTATGGAAACTCCTAGACACCTCCCTGAACACTCCTCTGACCACCCCTGGAGAACCCCCTGTTTCCACGAAATACGGGGATTGTGACCAGCCAGCCAGGGGACCCCCAGCACCACCGGAAACGCACGCGAATCAATAAGGAAAAAACTAATGCGTTCCTTATGATTCCCCTGCGTTACCATGTCCAGTGGCACCGTAGACTCCCTGACTAGCCCTGACCCTAATGGTCGGCTATCTAGGGAGTGCACGGGGAAGGGGGAATCTAACGGCACCCGCGGAATGCCCAGCTTATTGGCAAGTCCACGATCCATAAAGTTCCCAGCTGCGCCTGAATCGACTAGCGCCCTATGCTGGGAAGAGGGAAAAAAATTAGAAAACAAAACAGGTAAGAACACGTGACCAACAGGGGGTTCTGGGTGAATCTGGTGCCGACTCACCTGGGGTGACCGAGAAGTGTTCTGCCTGCCCTCTCGACTCCCAGACTGGCTCCTCCAGCACCGGTCGGCCGTGTGTCCTCTCCGACCACAGCTGGGGCAGGAGGAGCCAGCTCCTCCGGTGTCCCTTGGCACGGCCCCCCCCACCTCCATAGGGGTAGGGGCGGGGGTGCACGAAGGTGGAACGGGCAGGACCCTCTCCGAACGCCCGCGGGCAGCCAGCAGATTGTCCAAACGAATGGACATGTCGATGAGCTCGTCCAGGGATAGAGCTGCATCTCGACAGGCCAGCTCCCTACGGACGTCCGCCCGGAGACTGCATCTATAGTGGTCTATGAGGGCCCTGTCGTTCCACCCCGCCCCAGCAGCCAAGGTCCTGAACTCCAACGCGAAGTCCTGAGCGCTCCTCGTCTCCTGCCTGAGGTGGAACAGCCGTTCACCCGCCGCTCTTCCCTCCGGAGGGTGATCGAACACGGCCCGAAAGCGGCGGGTGAACTCTGGATAATGGTCCCTCGCCGAGTCTGGGCCATTCCAGACCGCATTAGCCCACTCCAGAGCTCGGCCTGTCAGGCAGGAAACGAGGGCACTCACGCTCTCCTCTCCCGAGGGAGCAGGTCTGACGGTGGCCAGGTACAGCTCGAGCTGGAGCAGAAATCCCTGGCACCCAGCCGCCGCCCCATCGTACTCCCTCGGGAGCGCCAGACGAAGCGCGCCTGAGCCAGACGTAGCGGGAGGAGGAGGTGGCTCATCGGAGGAGCCGGAGGTGGAGAGAGGAGACCACTTCTCTCCCATCTGTCCATCCTCTCAATCATCTGGTCCATCGCGGATCCTATGCGGTGGAGGACCGTAGTGTGGTGGAGGACGCGTTCCTCCATCGAGGGGACAGGGGTGGCCGCTGCTCCTGCTGATTCCATGCCTTTTAGTGGTGCGGGATTCTGTAACGGATTGGCAGTCGTGGTGAAGGAATGAGGCACAGGAAGCAGCGAGCACAGGGTAGTGGCGTATTTAATGTAGACTCACTACTGAAACAAAATATTCCCAAACACAGGGGAGAAAGTACACACGGCGTAGAATAGCGCCGACACGAACATGAACCGTTAACATTGAAATAATCCCGCACAACACGGAAGCGGACCAGCTCACATAAACAGCCCCGCTAATTAACCACACTCAACACAGGTGCACAAAACCAAAAAAAGGGAAAACCAAAAAGGGGAATCAGTGGCAGCTAATAGGCCGGTGACGACGACCGCCGAGCGCCACCCGAGCAGGAGGGGGCGCCACCGTCGGTGGGAATCGTGACAATGTACAGTGCATTCGGAAACTATTCAGACCCCTTGATTTTTTTCCACGTGTTACGTTACAGCCTTCTAAAATTGATTAAGTTATTTTTTCCCCTCATTAATCTACACACAACACCCCATAATGACAAACAGCTTTTTAGAAAGTTTTGCACATTTATCAAACATAAAAAACAGAAATACCTTATTTACATAACACCGGTCTCCCGCATGCCCTGCATTCTGTAGTACAGACATGGCCTGCTCTCCCTTATGTAAGGAATTAGGCACTTTCCCATGTTTACTACATTATGTATTGGAGACTGCACAGTAGCCTAATAAACAAATAAACACATTTCGTTAATAAAATAATGATTAAAAAATACTCTTTCAAAATACAAATGTTGATTTATTTATGGATCCATAATGAATTATTATGGGAATAAATATCATTGATTTTCAGAAGTATTGTAACAAAGTTGTCTAATGAAGGCAAACAATTTCGAATCCTCCGCTCCTGTAGCCTACTCCCGACATCACGTACAGCGTCATAGAAACCCTGAGGCTTTCATTTTTCTCTGAATAGAAACACCATAATATTAATCAAATTAATTAAGCCAAATTTCTTAAAATCAATCCCATATACTAGTTTATTACAAAAAAAGGTTTTAAATTCTCTGGTAATGCCAATACGGAATACTGTCAAATGCTTTTCAAAAATGCCCTCTGGTGGTCAAACTAGCAATATCTTGCAGTAACAGAAAAAATGCCGGAGAATTAAATGACGTGCTACGGCAGCACGCAAGGTGGGCCGCAGTATGACACAACTTTTAAAGGAGGGACCACTGTATTCACACCCTTTGCTATGAGACTCAAAATTGAGCTCACATGCATCCTGTTTCCTTTGATTATCCTTGAGATGTTTCTACAACTTGATTGGAGTCCACCTGTGGTGAATTCAATTGATTGGACATGATTTGGAAAAGCACACATCTGTCTATATAACTTACCCACAGTTGACAGTGCATGTTAGAGCAAAAACCAAGCCATGAGGTCGAAGGAATTGTCCATAGAGCTCCGAGAGAGGATTATGTCGAGGCATAGATCTGGGAAAGGGTACCAAAAAATGTCTGCAGTATTGAAGGTCACAAGAACACAGTGGCCTCCATCATTCTTAACTGGAAGAAGTTTGGAACCACCAAGGCTCTTCCTAGAGCTGGCTGCCCGGCCAAACTGAGCAATCGGGGGAGGTGCCTTGCTCAGGGAGGTGACCAAGAACCCAATGGTCACTCTGACAGAGCTCTAGAGTTTCTCTGTGGAGATGGGCAGTCCACTAATCAGGCCTTTATGGTAGAATAGCCAGACGGAAGCCATTCCTCAGTAAAAGACACATGACAGCCCGCTTGGAGTTTGCCAAAAGGCACCTAAAGGACTCTCAGACCATGAGAAACAAGATTCTCTGGTCTGATGAAACCTAGATTGAACTCTTTGGCCTGAATGCCAAGCGTCACGTCTGGAGGAAACCTGGCACCATCCCTACGGTGAAGCATGGTAGTGGCAGCGTCATGCTGCTGGGATGTTTTTCAGTGGCTGGGACTGGGAGACCAGTCAGGATTGAAGGAAAGATGAACAGAGCAAAGTACCAAGAGGTCCTTGATGAAAACCTGCTCCAGAGGGCTCAGGACCTCAGACTGGGGGCAAAGATTCACCTTCCAACAGGACAATGACCCTAAGCACACAGCCAAGACAATGCAGGAGTGGCTTCGGGACAAGTCTCTGAATGTCCTTGAGTGGCCCAGCCAGAGGCCGGACTTGAACCCGATCGAACATCTCTGGAGAGACCTGAAAATAGTTGTGCGGCGACGCTCCCCATTCAACCTGACAGAGCTTGAGAAGATCTGCAGATAAGAATGGGAGAAACTCCCCAAATACAGGTGTGCCAAGCTTGTAGCGTCATACCCAAGAATACTCGAGGCTGTGATCACTGCCAAAGGTGCTTCAACAAAGTACTGAGTAAAGGGTCTGAATACTTATGCAACGGGGATATTTCAGTATATATATATTTTTTTTAATCAAACATTTCTGAAACCTGTTTTTGCTTTGTAATTATGGGGTATTATGTGTAGATTGAGGGAAAAAAGGATTTCATTCTGGAATAAGGCTGTAACGTAGCAAAATGTGGTCTGAATACTTTTCTAATGCATTGTATGATGGATAGGTCTGCCGATTTGATAGATGACTGCTTACACATTGCGTGTTAGTACACACTGTATGTAAAATATCCCCTCCATCTATGGCACTTCACCATCATGCAGTAACTCAGGAGAAATATGCGTTTCATGGCCATTATAGACCTTTAAAAGGAGAGATGGGATCGATCACGTGCACATCAATCCATCAGTTATATAACAAAACAGTGTAACCTGTCCCCATACATGCTTTCTTTGTCATACCAAACTGTTGGGAGGATGGAAAGTATTGCTCTGTTGGTGAAATTGGTAATCTCTCGGTCCTGGCTTTTTGTTTAACAACATGTTTTTCTATTTCAGACCTTGACCTATAGGTAATCATTTCATAAAGAGAGAGAGAGAGATCGAAAGAGAAGAAACATGAGAGATCTCTAGTGCTGAGCGATTACCCGAAATGTCGTTTTTTTTTCTCCCGGTTATTAAACAACTAATTGACCTATGTTGGTTCAATTACTTGAATTCCATTATGTATTTATTTTTGTGAGCCCAACATGCCGTTTTTCTAGAGAGAAATCGAATAATTCACAAGAAATCAAGTCAAGAACAATGTGGGACGCTGTGCTGAAGGGAGTAGTTTTCATTAAGCAAATATTCAACGTAGTTCAGCGCAGAAACGTGGTAATTAACTATAATGACCATAATCTAGGAGAGTACAAGACAGTATGGGGAGTGCATATATCACTTTGGCTGGCTGCTACTGTCTGAGCAGAGATGAGGTGATGACTTTAAGGAATGGAAAAATAATAATAAAAGTCCTCAAATAAAAACTTTGAAGTAATAAAATATTTCAGTTGTATATATAACTTAGTAATTTCTTATTTTTCTATTGATGTCTACCCAATGTGGACCTGACCGAGACAATGGAATATTTTCTATGTTTTAGCAACTTAATGTTCACTCTTTTGGGGTTTGGAATTTCCATTCTAAAGCTCTAAAATAATTTTCTCATCATTATTTCATAATGCATTTCATGTATTTATTATGGATCCCCATTACTCTTCCTGGGTTCCAGCAAAATTAAGGCAGTTATACAATTTTAAAAACATTCCAACACATTCACAACACACTGTGTGCCCTCAGGCCCCTACTCCACCGCTACCACATATCTTCAATACAAAATCCATGTTTACGTGTGTTTATACCCTATGACAATCAATGTACCCTTTAATCATTTATCATTGGAAAGCCTAGTTTCACAGCTATCCATAAGGCACATTTTCAGAAAGTTCAGGTCAACAGGACTTTGACATCTATGGTACATATCAGAATTACCTGTACAAATTGCTTTTAAGAGGAAACCCTGATACATTTTCAACTTTGTTTGACAAGTGGTTCTGAAATGTCACCTTTCAAATTATATATAATATAATTCACTTTGAAAGCACCACATACAACTTTTGTAAAAAAAAAACATGTAGCCCATATTGTGCCTTTGACATTAGAGTGTTGGAAGCCATATTATTCCATGTAGTTGGTCAGCAATGTTTTGGGATTGTAACTTTGGTGATAGAAGCACCAAATTGCACACACACAGCGAGAACAGGGCTTAAAAAAAGATTTATAGATACGAGGCCATCACAGGATTCATGCAGTCATCCCACCAGAAGCCTGTTTCCAATATGGCCGCCAAACAACTCAATGGGGTCTTATTGGATCAATTTCGCATGACCATACCTGTATGAAATATAATTGTAGTATGCACAATAATATCTTAAAATATAGTGATTTCGAATACACAAGCAAATGAGCCAGGTGTGCCAGATATTTAAAAATCTCACATGTTATTCTATTAACTGTTTTCATAAAACAGAGGACTAAAATGTAGGCAGCTGACAGATACCATAATATGAATTACCTAATAGCAATTACTATTTACAATTTAGCACATCACGGGTGATCTCACCAGTGATTGAAATAATTGAGCAAAACACATAAAAAAATCTGACGATGGGTAGTTTGTGTGCTTAAAAGGCCAGCACCCCGGAGTCGCCTCTTCACTGTTGACGTTGAGACTGGTGTTTTGCGGGTACTATTTAATGAAGTTGTCAGTTGAGGACTTGAGGAATCTGTTTCTCAAACTAGACACTCCAATGTACTTGTCCTCTTGCTCAGTTGTGCACCAGGGCCACCCACTCCTCTTTCTCTTCTGGTTAGAGCCAGTTTGCATTATTCTGTGAAGGGAGTAGTACACAGCGTTGTACGAGATCTTCAGTATCTTAGCAATTTCTCGCATGGAATAGCCTTCATTTCTCAGAACAAGAATAGACTGATGAGTTTCAGAAGAAAGTTCTTTGTTTCTGGCCATTTTGAGCCTGTAATCGAACCCACAAATGCTGATGCTCCAGATACTCACTAGTCTATAAAAGGCCAGTTTTATTGCTCCTTTCATCAGTACAACAGTTTTCAGCTGTGCTAACCTTCCCTGTGGCTTCCCTGTGGCTCAGTTGGTAGAGCATGGTGTTTGCAACGCCAGCATGGTGTGTGCAACGCCAGGGTTGTGGGCTCGATTCCCACGGGGGGGTCAGTACAAAAAAAAATGCATGAAATGGAATGTATGCATTCACTACTGTAAGTCTCTCTGGATAAGAGCGTCTGCTAAATGACTAAAATGTAAATATCTAACATAATTGCAAATTGGTTTTCTGATGATCAATTAGCCTTTTAAAATGATAAACTTGGATTAGGTAATAACATGCCATTGGAACACAGGAGTGACGGTTGCTGATAATGGGCCTCTGTACGCCTATGTAGATATTCCATTAAAAATCAGCCGTTTCCAGCTACAATAGTCATTTACAACATTAACCTCTACGGGATAGGGGGCAGCATTGAGAATTTTGGAAAAAATATGTTCCCATTTTTAACTGCCTCCTACACCAACTCAGAAGCTAGAATATGCATATTATTGTTCAGGTTTGGATAGAAAACACTGAATTTTCTAAAACTGTTTGAATGGTGTCTGTGAGTATAACAGAACTCCTATGGCAGGCAAAAACCTGACAAGGTTTCAAGCAGGAAGTACCCTGTCTGACAAGGAGTCGTGCGTCTTGCATCTTTTTATTGAAAAGTAAGGATCTTAGCTGTAACGTGACAATTCCCAGGGCTCCAATAGGCTCTCAGAGCCCGGGAAATAACTGAAGGTTTACGAGGGAGCCTCAGGCTGAAACACATTATCACCTTTTGTAAGTGTCGACTCAGAGGACCTTTGAATGAGGCGCGTGCACGAGTCGCTCCTGAGGAGAAATTTTATTCGGCTGTTTAGGCTCAATGCATACTCCCGGTCGGAATATTATCACTTATCTACGAGATAAATGGCATAAAAATTGGTTTTAAACAGCGGTTGACATGCTTCGAAGTACGGTAATGGAATATTTAGACATTTTTGACACGCCAATGCGCCATGCGCGGGACCGTGAAGAAGCATTCTGATAGTGTCTAGAACTCACGAACAAAACGTCGCTGTTTGGATATAACGATGGATTATTTGGGACCAAACCAACATTTGTTATTGAAGTAGAAGTCCTGGCAGTGTATTCTGATGAAGAACAAGCAAGGTAAGAACATTTTTCTTATAGGAAATGTGATTTTGGTGGAGGCTGACCTGGGTGGGTATCTAAATAGCTAGCCCTGTAATGCCGGGCTATGTACTTAGATTATTGCAAAATGTGCTTCATCCGAAAAGCTATTTTAAAATCGGACATATCGAGTGCATAGAGGAGTAATGTATCTATAATTCTTAAAATAATTGTTATGCTTTTTGTGAACGTTTATCGTGAGTAATTTAGCAAACTGTTAGTAAATTCCCCGGAAGTTTGCGGGGGTTATGCTTTTTCTGAACGTCACATGCTAATGTAAAAAGCTGGTTTTTGATATAAATATGAACTTGATTGAACAAAACATGCATGTATTGTATAACATAATGTCCTAGGATTGTAATCTGATTAAGATCATCAAAGGTTAGTGCTGCATTTAGCTGTGGTTTGGGTTTATGTGACATGATATGCTAGCTTGAAAAATGGGTGACCTCATGGCTTGGTTTTTTGAAATCGGACAGTGGGGTTAGATTAACGAGATTTTTGTCTTTAAATAGCTGTAAAATAGTCATATGTTTGAGAAATTGAAGTAATAGTATTTCTAACGATTCAAAAATCGCGCCACTGGATTTCAGTGGCTGTTACGTAGGTGGGACGATTTCGTCCCACATACCCTAGAGAGGTTTAACCTCTACACTGTATTTCTGATCAATTATGTTATTTTAATGGACAAAAAATTTGCTTTTCTTTCAAAAACAAGGACATTTCTAAGTAACCCCAAACTTTTGAACGGTAGCGTATATATTTTTTTTATTGAATATTTAAAACATACAATATACTTGAAGTGAAGCCGCTCAACAACTACATCACATTAGTCATCTAACAGACTCACATCCAAGCGACACACAGAAGCAACCAGGGTCAACGCCCTGCTCAAGGGCACGTCGACAGATCTCCCACAAGGTCAAAAACGAGGACCCAAACCAGCGATCCATCAGCCACCAGCCCAAGCTCCCAACCGCCAGGCCACCAGCCCTCCAAGATTCCCCCCCACAGTTTCCCAAGAGCTACCCCGCAACCATCCAAGACCCCCCATGCACCAACAACCAACTAAATGAGCAAAAGAGAAAGACAAAGGAAAACAGAAAACAATGCAATAAAACAAAAGACATCCAAGTACTACAAAAATCATAATAGCAAGGTCAACTGCATATAAATACTTTCGCTAAGAACATTCGTATATTAGTAATTCAACCGGTCTATCCAGATCTCCCAACAGTACTATTTCTAGGGTCAATTTTAGATCAATGTTATGCATTTTCAGCCATTCCTGAACCTTAGACCAGAAATGGGCTACCTGAGGGCAATACAAAAATAAATGAATGGTCTATTGATTCTGTATCCTCTCAACAAAATCTGCAGGGCTTTGATGATTGTATGCCCCACATATTCAACATTTTGTTGGTGGAAAGAATTCTATATAATAGTTTTAGCTGAAAAGCATGAAGTCTTGAATCTTGTGTCATTTTATATATCAACTCATGGAATCGGTACATCAAATCTCTTCCCAACTATTTTGCATGGCACAGCTGTCAACATCCTGGTCCTCAAATTAAACTGGTAAACTTTCCTATTTATGCTATTTTTATTCTTCCACCAGTTTTGATCCTGTATATTGGGCAGACAGACCAGTTCCCTACCTCCTCCCTTTGCCACCTGTCTCCTCCATTTTTGGGGTAATGCTGTAATCAATTGATTGTAATCTTGGATTGAGCAGACCTTCCCATACAATTCTGATAACTCCATGAAAGACATAACTCTACCATTCCAATTTACAATAGAATGTAATACTAAATACCCTTTTCAAACATCTTTGACATAAATACAGGTATATTTACGACGCCATTTGGGTACACTGCAGCATCCACCGAGAGGCTCTTGCTGCCAAGGGAATGCCTGACCGCTTGAAAGACGTTTTGGACACTACAGTGAAAATGGCTAACTTAAAGCAAGGCCCCTGAACTCTTGTGTATTTTCTGCACTATGCAACGATATGGGCAACATACAGAAGTGTGCTTGTTATCAAGCACACAAACTCTCCAATACAAGCCAACATTTCAGAGTTATGTGCATCCTTTCAAGCACACCCTTCTCATTAACCTGTGGTGAGTTATTCACAATTTTGGATGAACAAATAAGGTTTTATATGTAAGATGGTTAAATAAAGAGCAAAATTACTGATTATAATAATATTATTATTTGTGCCCTGGTCCTGTAAGAGCTCTTTGTCACTTCCCACGAGCTGGGATGTGACAAAAACTCACACTCATTCTTATGTTTGATCAATCAAATGTATTTATAAAGCCCTTTTTACATCAGCCGATGTCACAAAGTGCTATACATAAACCCAGCCTAAAACCTCAAACAGCAAGCAATCCAGATGTAGAAGCACAGTGGCTAGGAAAAACTCCCTAGAAAGGCAGGAACCTAGGAAGAAACCTAGACAGGGACCCGGCTCTGAGGGGTGGCCAGTCCTCTTCTGTTTAATAAATGTATCATATAGTGTGTGTAGGCTTACAATGATGGCAAAAAACAAAATTTGAGAGTGCGCTGACCCCGGTGCTAGAGGGGGTACGCAGCTGGAGGATGAATGTTTGAAGGGGTACAGGACTATAAAAAGTTTGGAAACCACTGATCTCGATCTTCAATGAGACATTGCAGGGATCTAGCTTGCGGACTTAATATAAAACTAGAGTCATCGGCATACATGGACACCTTTGTTTTGAAGCCTTGGATTTCTAATCCTCTAATGTTGTTATTTGAGATGATATTAATAGCTAGCAATTCGATGTCCATAACGAATAGATATGGTGACAGTGGACACCCTTGTTTAACTCCCCTTGATACTTCAAAACTCTGAGAAGTAGCCACTATTTACTATTTTACACCTGGGGTTGCTATACATTACTTTTACCCATTTTATAAGAGAATCACCTAAATGAAAAAAATCCAGGCATTTATAAATAAAATCTAGTCTTACTTTATCAAAAGCCTTTTCAAAATCCGCTACAAATACCAGAACTGGCTTCTTAGATGTTTCATGATGTTCTATTATTTATAGTAGTTGTCGTATATTATCTCCAATGTATCGTCCATGTAAAAACCTGTCTGATCAGGATGAACAATACCTGGTAAAACCTTTTTAATTCTGAGTGCTATGCATTTCGATAGTATTTCTGCAACATTGAAGTGTAAGGGGCCTCCAGTATTTTAGATAGACTGGGTCTTTATATTTGCCATCTGGGTCTTGTTTTAATAATAGAGAAATCAGACCTTCCTGCTGAGTACCTGACAGACTACAATTTCTATAGCAATAGTTAAAACAAATTAACAATGTTGCTTTGAGTATATAAAAAAGGCTTGATATACCTCTACCGGTATGCCATCAAGCCCTGGCGTTTTTCCAGACTGAACGGGTTTAATAGTCTCACAAAGTTCTTCCTCTGTAATTTGGCATTTGCACTGATCTTTCTGTACATTTGTTAATTTTCAATTTTTATATTATTTTGAAAGAATTCCTTACCGTAATTGTCATTCAGTGGGTGAGGATGAGACAGAAAAGAGAACATCTGCTTAAAATATTTAGCTTCCTCTTTTAAAATATCATTCAGAGAATCATAGATGACTCCGTCTTCAGTAACGAGTTCCTACAAATTATTTTTGTTAGTGTTCCTGTGTTGGAGATTCAAGATGAATTTGGTGCATTTTTCTCCATATTCCATACAGTTTCCTTTATTTTTGTAATAGATTACATTAGATCATTCTTGATTAAGTTCCTACAATTGTTTTTGTTCTTCCTCTAACTCATTTTGTATCTCTGTAGTATACTTTTTATTGCTATCTACATGTACTATTAGTTCATGTATTTCTCTTACTGAAGAGCTCAGTAACTTTCAATGTGGCACCGTCATAGGATGCCACCTTTCCAACAAATTAGTTCGTCAAAGCTAGAGCTGCCCCTGTCAACTGTAAGTGCTGTTATTGTGAAGTGGAAATGCCTAGGAGCAACAACGGCTCAGCCGCAAAGCGGTAGGCCACACAAATTCACAGAACGGGACCGCCGAGTGCTGAAGCACGTAGCACGTAATTATTTTTAAATAAAAATAAATAAATAAATTGCCTGTCCTCGGGTGCAACACTCACTACCGAGTTCCAAACTGCCTTCGGAAGCAATATCAGCACAATAACTGTTCATTGGGAGCTTCATGAAATGGGTTTCCATGGCCGAGCAGCCGCACACAAGGATAAGATCACCATGTGCAATGCCAAGCGTTGGCTGGAATGGTGTAAAGCTCGCCGTCATTGGACTCTGGAGCAGTGGAAATGCGTTCTCTGGAGTGATGAATGACGCATCAACATCTGGCAGTTCGACGGATGAATCTGGATCTGGAGGATGCCAGGAGAACGCTACCTGTCCACATGCATATTGCTAACTGTAAAGTTTTGGTGGAGGAGGAATAATGGTCTGGGGCTGTTTTTCATGGTGTGGGCTAGGCCCCTTAGATCCAGTGAAGGGAAATCTTAACGCTCCAGCATACAATGACTTTCTAGACAATTCTGTGCTTCCAACTTTGTGGCAATAGTTTGGGGAATGCCCTTACCTGTCGCAGAATGACAATGCCCCCGTGCACAAAGCAAGGTTCATACAGAAATGCAAAAGGGGGGACCAACTCTATATTAATAACTATGATTTTGGAATGAGAGGTTCGACGAGCAGGTGTCTAAATACTTTTGGGCATGTAGTTTATTTCTGTTCGGAATCCAGATTTGAATAGCAGAGAAGTAGAAAAATATGTCTTACCCTGTAACTTTTTGTCTAACTTGTTCGGAAGGTGGTGAAAACTGAAGTTGTTGATAAGGTTACTAAAACACCTGTATCGTTATATCTGTACAATATATTTCTGTTCCGATTCCGGATTTGAATAGCAGGGAACTAGGTTTAAGTTTAAGTTATTTGCGCCAAAGAAAATAAGTGATAAACAGCAATACAGATAAAACAAATTATATATATAAAAAACTGTGTGCAGGTGTGGTTGGAAGCTCAAGGTCATATATAAAACCACACCACAAAAAACTATATACAATACATAAAAAAGATAACAAAACCCACTAATCATAAATGTAGACTAAGATGTCATACACACAAAAAAGTGGTTGAAGTTGCTGATTTGTGTTGAAAGTTACATTGAATGGTGAAGTCATGTCACAATTGGGTGCTTTCAAATGTTGAAAAAAGTCCCATTAAAGTGAATGAAGGAAAAAAAGACAAATATACAGTTGAAAAAGTGTAAAAATATAAAAACTTTAAATGTAATAAGCACACCATACCAAACGGTTCTACATGTTTTAGAGTTTGAATGGCGTTTCTAGCTTAAACGGTGTAAGAGGAGTAGCGTGCAGAAGAAGAAGGTTGATGAAGATTTGAAGTTGGGACTTTTTCCTTCACAAGTCCCATCTAATTACAAATCACTTTGCAAGCCAGCATAATGGGACTTGCTTACCAAAATTTCTCAGGTTTTCCAGAAATCCCAGTTGGAAGATTCCTGGAAACAGGAGGGAATAAGCAGGAAATCCTTCAACCAAGAATTTTTGAAAATCAGAACATTTGACCATTATTTTGCAAGCATACTTGCAGGCCTGATGTGGCATGTAAACTAGGAGTTTTAGGACACTTTATTAGGGTAAAACTATGCATCAAAATAAGTCATTATGAGATATGTATTGTCAAATAATTTAATTTGAACAATAATTTACACCTAGGAATTTATTTGGTGAATGCCACAGGACTGAAAATGAACAAATTCAACAACCTTGTCTCTGTCACAAACACATACAGTCATCGCTGGTAACTCTACAATTCACTCTAAAAGGCAAGGCACACTGGGAAATTATATTGGAGGCGTGGCATCGTGCCTTTCAGATAGTTATTTTTGGCCACCCTTAAGTGGAAGTGTTGTACCAGTTTAAGTGGTCTACGGTCGAGGTACATTCTTTGCCACTTTTTCACTGTGGTGGTACTCTATTAAGGCAAAAAGCTTGCTTATTTTTTAAATGTGGAGAAAGGTACTGAGTTATGAACTGGAGTACAATTATGTACCTATAACTAACAGCACAAAGGAGGACCATACAGGGTACCACCACAGTGACAAGCGGTTGGTACCCCTTTAGGAAAAATCTAAACCTCTATTTCTGAGAGTGTACTGTAAAATCCCTATGGGAAAAAAGTATGGAATGCAGGGATGAAAGAAAGAGTGATAAAAGAGCTGCCATTGCTGCACTGCTATCACACATTTTCCACCTCTAGGGACACACAGTGCCTTCAGAAAGTATTGACTTTTTCCACATTTTGTTGTGATATAGCCTTTGGGGCGGCAGGTAGCCTAGTGGTTAGAGCGTTGGGCCTGTAACCGAAAGGTTGCTGGATTGAATCCCCGAGCTGACAAGGTAAAAATCTGTCGTTCTGCCCATGAACAACGTAGTTAACCCACTGTTGCCCGGTAGGCTGTCATTGTAAATAAGAGTTTGTTCTTAACTGACTTGCCTAGTTAAGGTCACATTTTTATTAAATAATAACTCAAAATTGATTAAATATACAGCATAATGACAAAGTGAAAACGTAAAAGAAAAAATCTAATCTATGGAACATTTAAAGAAAATAAAGACAGAAATCTAATTTACATAAGTATTCACACCCCTAACTCAATACTTTGTAGAAGCACCTTTGGCAGCAATTACAGCTGAGTCTTTCTAGGTAGGTCTCTAAGAGCTTTCCACACCTGGATTGTGCAACATTTGCCCATTATTCTTTTCAAAATTCTTCATGCTCTGTCAAATTGGTTGTTGATCAATGCTAGACAACCATTTTCAGGTCTTTCCATAGATTTTCAAGTAGATTTAAGTCAAATTTAAGCCACTCAGGAAATTCACTGTCTTCTTGGTAAGCAACGCTAATGTAGATTTGGCCTTGTGTTTCAGGTTATTGTCCTGCTGAAAGGTGTATTCATCTCCGTGTCTGGTGTAAAGCAGATGGAATTGTATTTTTATTTTAACTTTATTTAACTAGGCAAGTCAGTTAAGAACAAATTCTTATTTACAATGATGGCCTACCAAAAGGCAAAATGCCTGCTGCGGGGATGGGGGCTGGGATAAAAAAAATAATTTAAAGGACAAAACACACATCATGACAAGAGAGACACCACAACACTACATAAAGAGAGACCTAAGACAACATAGCATGGCAGCAACACAACATGACAACAATATGGTAGCAACACATGGCAGCAGCATAAAACATGATACAAACATTATTGGGCACAGACAACAGCACAAAGGGCAAGAAGGTAGAGACAACATTACATCACGCAAAGCAGCCACAACTGTCAGTAAGATTGTCCATGACTTGGCATCTTTGGGGACCCCCATGGGGACATAGTGTAGTTATGATGGCCAGGCTATTTAGATAGCTAGGTAGGTTAGTTACGCTAACCAGCTAACATGGGCTAGTTCAGGGCTGTCAAACTAATTTTCCCCGCAGGTTGCATCTGGCCTATACTGTACTATCTTGTATTCCACCAGCTGTTTTCTGAAGTGCCTGCTGTGTAAAATGTTCTTGTGTCACGACCATACGTGGTGGCAATACATCAAGCTCAGTGACAGCAGCTGGAGTCCTGGCTGTCAAAGCTGCTTTTTGTGACAGTACAGTCATGCTCGGAGAGCCCCTGTGAGGGGACAGGTGTTACAGCCACACACTGAACCAGCAGAGCCAAAAGACAGAGACTTAATTCATCAAAATATAACTTCCTTTGTTTGACACCTTCAGGAAATTACAGAAAAAGACAGTGTGGGAAGGAAACTAGTGTGTGGAGCGTGGGAGTTAGGAAACAGTAATAGAGAGATTATAGAAATCAGGCTTTGTAATGTTTCCTTGGCTTGAGGTTCTTATGACTAAACAGGACCAGTGGGAAATACCAGAGCAGGGTTTTTCCAAGCCTCAAATTAAGACAAGCCTATTCTACTCTGTTCTGATCCTGGCTACAAAAACTCCACCAATTATTTTTGGGGAGAATCGGTACAGCTCTCATTATAAAGATCCCTTGCCCCTATTCGGGTACCTCTTGGGATGCAGGAGGATAAACTTTATTATAGCCTGAGAGAACCTAGACCTTTGAATGAATGAGTTTCAAGTAAATGTTTCAACTGTACCATTACCACATGCTCTTAAAGAAAGGTTGTCATAACATGGAAGTCAAGGTTGTCCCATTCTCTGTAAACAAAGGTAGAGAAAGGTAAAGCCATCAGAGTGGATTAAAAAAACAATTCACTCTCAGCCCTGACGGTCCCTCCAGGTTAATGGCGCAAGATTAATTGAATGTGACTAATCTATTCTTTGACGTCAACAAATGCTCTACTCTCTTTCATAGACACACACCAAAGGGCATTTATCTAGTTCTCCCCTAAAGTGTTTTCAGGTAAACCATTTATTTTGGGATTTGGTGACAGGTTAGCCCCTAGCAAGGTCTCTGTGACTGTAAAACGTGGGCCTTTTGTCAGGAATCCCGCTTCCTGAGTCTGTTTTCTGCCTGAGCTGACTGTTTTTTGTTTTGGAGTCTGTTTCCTGAGGTTCCTGAACGCACCCTGTCTGGTTGCCAGGTGACGAAGCTAGGCGGGAGAACTCTTGATTACCCGCATCTCATCAGCCATCTGCACACCTGGTCCTGATCATCACCTCTTCTCTTCATAAGCCCTGACCTGACATCCATTCCCTGCCGGATCGTTAGCAATGAACAGTATGTTGTGTCAGCGTATCAGCCTCAAGTTTACTAGAGTTAGTTTTGTTGTGCTGTATTTTTTGCTTGCCGTGTACTCACCTCCGTTTACTGTCTACAGTCATTCTCCCGGAACATTCACCCCACTCCTGCCTGGTCGTCGGCGGTTTGTGTGCCATCGTTGGATCTGCCTATTCACTCTCACCAACTCACCTCCGCTGCCCACTCCATCTCCTGGATTATTCTGCTTTCACATTAGAGTCTGTAAATAAATTCTCACCTTTGTTCTACTCACCTTGTCCTGGTCTGCTTCTGGGTTCTGCTTTAGAGAATCGTGACAGAACGATCCGGCCAAGAATGAACCCAGCGGACCTGGACTCCGTTCGCCATGCCGTTACCCATCAGGAGAAGATGTTGGGACAACACAGCACGGCGCTACAGGAGATAGCGTTTTCGGTTCGGAACTTTTCTGCTAGTCTGACGAGTATCCAGGCTCAGCTCAGTTTGCTGGCGGATCATCCACCACCTGCTTCACCCCTCTCACCTGTCGCTTCTGGAGCTGTTCCCTTCCGTGAGCCCAAGGTCCTGACGCCTGATAAGTATGAAGGGGATTTGGGAAGATGCCGTTCGTTTCTTATGCAGTGTGGATTAGTGCTTGATCTGCAGCCCCACTCTTACGCCACAGACAAGGCTAGGATAGCTTTTGTCATTGAACTGCTGCGTGGGAGAGCACTGGAGTAGGCTTCAGCCGTATGGGAACGAAAGGACACCTGCATGGCGTCGTACCAGGAATTCACGGCAGAGATGAGGAAGCTTTTTGACCATCCTGTCCGAGGTAAGGACGCAGCTAAGCGTTTGTTCTCTCTTCACCAAGGAGCTCGCAGTGTGGCAGACTTTGTTATCGAATTCAGGACATTGGCTGTGGAGAGTGGATGGAATGAGGTGTCACTACAAGCGGGTTTTTATCAGGGCTGTCGGAGCAACTCAAGGATGAGCTGATCTCCTATCCTGAGCCTAGTGATCTGGACAGTCTGGTAGCATTATCTATTCGGGTGGATAACAGAGTCCGAGAGAGACGGAGGAGAGTGGGGCCAAGACTGAGACGATTCTTCCCCAGAACTTTGTCGTGGGAGCAGTCACATGGAGGATTGAGGAGGTTCTGGCGGCCCTTCGGACACAGCCCGATCCCGGTAACGGTCCACCCGGTCGGTTGTTTGTGCCTGAGTCTGTTCTTTTCTGCCGTCCTCCAATGGTCCCACGCCAGCAGGATGGCTTGTCACCCGGGGGTGGCTCGGACGATGGCGTTACTACGCAGACGATTTTGGTGGCCTGCCATGAGAGAAGATACCCGGAGGTTTGTTGCTGCATGCCCAGTATGTGCACAGAATAAAAATGCCAATTGGGCCAGCTCTGGACTTCTTCACCCCCTACCTATTCCCCGGCGACCATGGTCGCATCTGGCCCTGGACTTTGTCACTGGATTGCCCTCGTCTGATGGGAACACGGTCAATCTGACTATTGTGGACAGATTCAGCAAGTTCGCCCACTTTGTACCCTTCTCCAAGCTTCCCTCTGCCTCTACAACGTCCGAGATCCTGGTTAGGGAGGTTTTCAGGGTCCACGGGTTGCCCAGTGACATAGTTTCCGACCGTGGTCCTAAGTTTACCTCTGCTGTCTGGAAATCCTTCTGTTTGGCCATTGGAGCTACTGTCAGTCTCACATCTGGATTTCACCCCCAATCTAATGGTCAGGCGGAGAGAGCCAACCAAAAGATGGAATCTGCGCTGCCTTGTCTCCTCCAACCCCGCCTCTTGGGCCTCTCAGTTGCCATGGGTCGAGTATGCCCACAATACTCTCCCTACATCTGCTACTGGGCTGTCTCCCTTCCAGTGCCTGTACGGTTACCAACCTCCCTTGTTTCCTTCTCAGGAGAAGGATCTCTCGGTACCCTCGGTCCAGGCCCACATTTGTCGTTGCCACCAGACCTGGCATCGGGCCAGAAAGGCTCCTTAGAGTTTCTGACCGTTATCAGCTCCAGGCGAATCGTCGCCGGATTCCAGTCCCCGCTTATGCCATCGGAGATAAGGTATGGTTGGCTACACGGGATCTTCCTCTGCGGACTGAGTCGCAGAAACTGTCACCGAAGTTCATTGGTCCGTTTGTGGTGGAGAGTGATCACTCCTGTTGTGGTTCGACTCAAGTTGTCTAGAACTCTCAGAGTCCACCCCACCTTTCATGTCTCCTGCCTCAAGCCTGTGCACCTCAGTCCTCTGCTACCCCCTCCACCTCCTCCTCGGATGATCGGAGGTGGTCCAGTCTACACGGTGCGCCGCATCATGGATTACAGACATCGGGGTTTCCAGTATCTCGTGGACTGGGAGGGGTATGGTCCTGAGGAGAGGAGTTGGATTCCTCGGCGTCAGATCCTTGATGATGCCCTCCTTCGTGACTTCTACCGCCTCCATCCCGGCGCTCCGGGTTGTCCGCCCGGTGGCGTTTGTCGGAGGGGGGGTACTGTCAGGAATCCCGCTTCCTGAGTCTGTTTTCTGCCTGAGCTGACTGTTTTTTGTTTTGGAGTCTGTTTTGAGGTTCCTGAACGCACCCTGTCTGGTTGCCAGGCGACGAAGCTAGGCGGGAGAACTCTTGATTACCCGCATCTCATCAGCCATCTGCACACCTGGTCCTGATCATCACCTCTTCTCTTCATAAGCCCTGACCTGACATCCATTCCCTGCCGGATCGTTAGCAATGAACAGTATGTTGTGTCAGCGTATCAGCCTCAAGTTTACTATAGTTAGTTTTGTTGTTCTGTATTTTTTGCTTGCCGTGTACTCACCTCCGTTTACTCTGTCTACAGTCATTCTCCCGGAACATTCACCCCACTCCTGCCTGGTTGTCGGCGGTTTGTGTGCCATCATTAGATCTGCCTATTCACTCTCACCAACTCACCTCCGCTGCCCGCTCTGCCTCCTGGATTATTCTGCTTTCACATTGGAGTCTGTAAATAAATACTCACCTTCGTTCTACTCACCTTGTCCTGGTCTGCTTCTGGGTTCTGCTTTAGAATCGTGACACCTTTGGACCTGGGCTCAGATACTATTTAGGGTATTACAATTACTTTCAATGACATTTGGAATGAAGTATTTAGATGTATTCCTTGAATTAGATTTTTATTTGAAAAGACAAGTAGTTGAATATTGGAATGTGTTGACTACAGTGACTCAAACTCCCATGCATTTAACCCATGCATTCGAAATTAGTATTTGAAATGAGTATTTCAAAAGGCTTTCAAATATTAGGCTATTTATAGGAAATTATTTGAAAATATTTTCAAATACTTCCAATATAAGTAGTTGATTTGGCCACATCATTTGAAAATACTCAAGTACACAGAAAATACATATTTAAGTAAATAATCCAATACACTTGTATTTGAACCGAGGTCTAGTTCCATCCCATGCCAGTGACAGAGATACTAATGCAGCTATGACAAAGTGTCTGTCATTTCATGTTTCATTGGCTAGGGTTTTTCAGTGAAATCCGGCATGCAATCCTGGTGAGAGGGATGATGAATAGACTATAGTGTTAAATCAATGAGACGTCTAACCCATATCATGAACATTAATCTGTTTCATATTAATTGAAACACTAATCTAATGGTCCCAGTGCAAATACAAACAATGTTATTTACCCAGAGGGATTTGGGTGTATGTGAATAACACCCTCTGAAGTCAGTAGGCTCTCAGAAACACAACATTAAAGAGCTAGAATACAGGCCTGTAATCCAGAAATCATGTTATAATCTTGTGATTACACCCTGAGCTCAAATTATTTTCCTGCCCTAACTCCACCTCAATGTCTACTCCACTGCCATAAAAACGTTTAATGAATCAATATATAAAAATCGAGGCAAACAGACGCAATACGATTTCTGGTTCACTCAACTTTGCGGCAGAAATGTTCTGCTAACATACATTATTGAGTTGTCTCAACACATGTGCCAAAGTTGAGTAAACTAGAAATAGTATTGCAGCTGGTTGCTTTGATTTTTTTTTTATTGACAACTCTCCACTTAACGATGTAAGGATATCATCATCTGAACTATTAAAAGAACTGAAGGCAATAAACAAATTGCCTGGTTTTAAACGACATGTGGCATCGATATTTGTCAGAAATGTTTATTCTAGTGTCAAAATTGACTAGAAAGTATAAAGAGGATCATTTGTGTCATAAAGTCAGTCTCATCCAGTCTCGTCCATTACGCAGCGCCTCTGACTTGTTTACATAAGACAACACGTCACCAATGTTATGTTGAAAGAACACTTGGCGCTAAGCCCTTTATGGAGTGATCACTTGTGTTTCATAGTGATCACTCGAGTACGACACTGTTTTGGGCAAAAGGAGAATTGAGATGATCGGAGTGCACTCAAATCCCAACTGCCACCTGTCAATATTCAAAAATTCAAAACCCGTTCGCGAGCATGTTGTGTCCTCCCGTGACCTGTTTAGTAACATGATTCACTGTGAAATACTGTCATGCAGATGCACACTCGTAATAGATAGTGAGAAAGTTGAAAAATAAATAAACAGCACCAAAGCACACACACACACACACGTTGCCACTCACCAGTGACTTGATAAGGTGATTGTGGCCTGGCTTCTCAATGTGCCTGCTATCTACTACTTGCTACTTTAATTGACAATCACAGAGTTGGAACTTAGCTAAGTTCCAACTCTGTGATTGTCAATGAAACTAGCAAGTAGTAGATAGCAGGCACATTTTGGGCGCTGTGTTTTTTATTTACGATAACTTGACAGATGAAGTTAATACATTATTGTTCTCAGAAATCAGTCCTGAGCGCATAGCCAGACTTTCCCGACTAGATACAGTGTATTATTTGTATTTGTTATGGATCTCCATTGCTGCTGCCAAGGCAGAAGCTACTCTACCTAGGGTCCAGCAAAATGAAGGCTGATATACAATTTTAAAAAATTACAATACATTTCACAACACTTAAGTGTGTGCCCTCAGGCCACTACTCTTCTACCACATATCTACAACACAAAATTAATGTGTACGTTTGTATAGTGTGTATGCATGTGTTTATGCCTGTGTGTGTGTGTGTCTCTTCACAGTCCCCGCTGTTTCATAAGGTGTATTTTTCTGTTTTTCTTTCATCAGATGTTACTACTTGCATGAGTTACTTGATGTGGAATAGAGTTCTCTGTATGCAGTGCACTGACTAGTTTTTCATGAAGGAAGGGGTACAATACGACCGAGCAAGGAGAACAAAATGCCCGCTCCTTTTTCTTAGTATCAGTGAATTGAGTCATGACGGCTGCCAACCACATAGTCAGAATTACACCCAAAGGTATTGATTGGAGCCCTAAGCCCTCTCTGTGTCTAGGCTGGCTGAAGCGGTGATGTATCGACTGACCAGAGACTAAGTACCCACAGTGACTAAGAACTGACTGGTTGGACAGCTACTAAAAAACAACAAGTTCAGAGAACTAATTTCAGCACAGTACCAATTTAAACTGATTGATTTGTTGCATTCTCAAGAATTATTATTGACATCAGTTTCTGACTAGAACTAGTCTGTGTTACCAAACAGAAAAAACAAAGTCTGGAAACCTTGCTTGATCGTGCCACACACCAGAGCTGCGGCTTAGAAGTCGGAGCCAGCTAGATTATTAAATTAGCTTTAAAAATGTCAAATTCTCTCATCTTCTTTGCAAAATGTGTAGATTATCATGAGATTAGCAATTAAACTGCACATTTTTCTCTCTTCCCCATGGAAATATGTGTAGAATTGTAGGAAGTTAGCTGTCCCCCCCCCCCCCCCCAAAAAAAAATCATCAGGCTTGCTCAGACCTGGCTGTACGCCACTGTTTAGGATTGTGGTGTGCCATTTTATTTTGTGTCAGTAATCAGTCTGGCCCAATTCTGTTGACATGAAAGGACAAGTCTTAGACTTAAATAGTTGTGTTGATTTTCGCACCCACCCACGCGTGAGTGCAAACGCACGCACGCACACACACAATTACCTCCGGAGTAAAGCGTTGTGTGGTGGCACATCACTGTAAACCCCAAGCTTGTCACACAGCCACCGCAAAGACAGAACAGTAAATGGCACATGCTGAAATCAAATCTCACGACACAACTTCCTCTAACTCCGATTGATCCCTCAACAAACCACTAGTTTGGTTGCTGACTAGGAAATATTTAGTGTCTGTGTGAGACCTTGAGACCTGGCTGCCACAAGCACTAACCTGACATGTCACTGACAGTTGAGAGACAGATGTCTGTGTGCTTGATGACACGATGAGGACATGTCATTTCCTCTGAGAGAAGACCTCACACTCACAGATACTTCGACAAGAACACAAACATGCACTCACATTCAAAACTGTAGAAAATAGGCTCAAAGGCATACACTTTAATCAAGAATGACCCTTTGTTGACCACATACAGTATAGAGTACGTACTGTACACTCAGATAGAAGGATAACAAAAGTGGTATAAGTTACTCAGGGGAATGTGACTGAGCCTGTGGTGAGCCAGCCATGTCGAGTCTGCACTGAAAATTGGCCGGTGTAAAATAACCCAGTGTTCGTGCTACTAACCAGAGTTGAGTGGGATTGTGCCAGTTTTACTCAGTGGAGAGTAAAACATTCCCATCAAAACCACACTCATCAGGATCATATTTCCCAGCATGCTCTACTGCAGGTAGAGGTTTTTGGGTTTGTTTTTAATTTGATGTGTACGATCACATATTTGTAATCATTGTTGAGTGGTCCCTGTACTGTACTGTTGCAAATATGTGATTCGAACAGTAGCAACAGAACGTATGATGCAACAAATGCGTATATACAGCATTGTTGCCTGAAAAGCATCTCAACAATGTATTGTATTGATGGGAAATAAAAGGTCTTCACAACTTTATTTCTCAATTTCACCTTTTATTGTAAAAGATAAATGTATACTTCATCATCCAAGCATCACAGCCACACTCAATCCATACACCAGTCTAAATAACAGGTTGCGCTGACAAAAAAACAGTTAGCGACTTGTTTACAATATACACATCTCTGGTGAGCACAAGGGAGAAATGTAATATTGTTTAGAAAAGAGATGCGGTATATTGTAAACAAGTCACTAACTGTTTTTTTATTTTACCTTTATTTAACTAGGCAAGTCAGTTAAGAACACATTCTTATTTTCAATGATGGCCTAGGAACAGTGGGTTGTTCATGGGCAGAATGACAGATTTGTACATTGTCAGCTTGGGTATTTGATCTGGCAACTTTTTGGTTACTAGTCCAACACTCAAACCACTAGGCTACGCTGCCGCCCCAAGCTAACTGCAGTTCAATTCTTTATGATGGCAGCCATGTTTGTTTATGTTTGACTCCCTAACTCCCTATTCCCAGAATGCCATTCACTATAAAATGCAAATAAACAAAGATGGCTGTGCCCTTTGCCCGAAAAAAATTAACTTAGTTTGGCCATTTTTCAGCATTTTACAAATCTTCGATGTACTTTTACTGTGTATAAAAGAATCGGAGCACATGACTTGACAAATGTTTTACAGTTTTACAGTTGATAAATGACAAAGCAAATCAAATTCTCTCACAGACCATCGCCCCAAACACAAACCAACTGCTTAGCCTAACCGTAGCACAAAAGCTACACAGGTTTGCCAGATTTGGATGAAACCATTTTATAGTTTGTTTTTTTTGGGGGGGGGGTTCATTTTCCCATCTGGAGGCCCAATAACATTTAGGGTATCTCAATTACTTTCAAAGACACTTGTAATTAAGTATTTAGATGTATTCTTTGAATTACATTTTTATTTGAAAAGACAAGTAGTTGAATATTGGAATGTTTGAAACTACACTTGGAAACTATTTGAAAATACTCAAACACACTGACTCAAAGCACTACAGGGAGGCAAGACAGCTGATCGTCCTCACAGTTGCAGACCACGTGTAACAACACCTGCACAGGATCGGTACATCCGAACATCGGCAGGTTCTAACCAGACATCACCGGCAACAAAGGTCGCTGGACCAGACATAACTGGCAAAAGGTGCTCTTCACTGATGATTTGCGGTTTTGTCTCACCAGGGGTGATGGTCAGATTCGCGTTTATCGTTGAAGGAATGAGCGTTACACCGAGGCCTGTACTCTGGAGAGGGATCGATTTGGAGGTGGAGGGTCCATCATGGTCTGGGGCGGTGTGTCACAGCATCATCGGACTGAGCTTGTCATTACAGGCAATCTCAACACTGTGCATTACAGGGAAGACATCCTCCTCCCTCATGTGGTACCCTTCCTGCAGGCTCATCCTTACATGACCCTCCAGAATGACAATGCCACCAGCCGTACTGCTCGTTCTGTGCATGATTTCCTGCAAGACAGGAATGTCAGTGTTCTGCCATGGTCAGCGAAGAGCCCGGATCTCAATCCCATTGAGCACGCCTGGGACCTGTTGGATCGGAGGGTGAGGGCTAGGGTCATTCCCCCCAGAAATGTCCGGGAACTTGCAGGTGCCTTGGTGGAAGAGTGGGGTAACATCTCACAGCAAGAACTGGCAAATCTGGTGCAGTCCATGAGGAGATGCACTGCAGTACTTAATGCAGCTGGTGGCCACACCAGATACTGTTACTTTTGACCACCCCTTTGTTCAGGGACACATTATTCAATTTCTGTTAGTCACATGTCTGTGGAACATGTTCAGTTTGTGTCTCAGTTGTTGAATCTTGTTATGTTCATACAAATATTTACACTTTAAATTTGCTGAAAATAAACGCAGTTGACAGTGAGAGGATGTTTCTTTTTTGCTGAGTTTAGTATTTGAAATAAGTATTTAAAAATACTTTCAAACAGTAGGCTATTTATAGTAAATTATTTGGGGGGGTAGAAATGGGGGAAGGTATCGTGGGGGCATATGATGCAGGAGATATTACTATGATGGGGGATTTATCAATAAATGGGATAAAAACACAGGAGTTTATAAGCTAAATAAAAATAAAGAGCTGGCAACCCTGAGTAATGATAGTTACAATCGAAGTCAGTCGAGTGAACCATCCCTTCAGCTCGTTTTGTTATAACATCTTTGGTCTGACAGGCGTTTATGTGACAACCAGAATGCATTGTATGTCGTCAACAAACATGGTGCCACACATATCTGGCATTTATCTTAGCATTAGCTCATCATAATTAGTACAACCTTCCAAAAAGTATTTTACACACATCATGTGTCCATTACAGTCTATGGAAGAATCGGAATGCATGATTTGTCCCCAGTACTTAAACATTTGAATAAAACAGTAAATACATTATGCTCGATACATACATACGGTGTGCTACTGTAGAAACAACATGACATACAGAAACTATAATGATGATGTAATAAGACACTTACTTTGATAGGAACGCACACATGTTCAAAGTTATTATTAGTAAGGAAAACAGCAATGAAGCCAATGCGGGTGCCAGCCGGAAAATGTGCCAGGGGGAAACATTTTGTGCAAGTTATTTTCTGACTGGAGATGCTTAAATGTCTGCATACGTAATCTGGGTAAACACTGGGGAAGTGCTTGGTCTTTCGTCGAAGAGAGAAGTTTGTCCGGCTCAGTAAAGCCTCAAACATAAATTGCCCACAACAGTGAAATGGACTCCTTCTATGCGAATTAATGAAGAGGCTGAGCACACCTCAATTCAAACTGTTGTTAGAAAATAATTATTTGAAATTGACAACTTGCAATATAGCCTATACATGCAATGCATTCGGAAAGTATTCAGACCCCTTGACTTTTTCCACATTTTGTTACGTTACAGCCTTATTCTAAAATGGATTAAATAAATCAGAAATCCTCATCTATCCATAATGACGAAGTGAAAACAGGTTATTTTATTTATTGTCCCTTTTTTCTCCCTAATTTCATGACATCTAAATTGGTAGTTACAGGACTCTGGAGAGGCGAAGATCGAGAGCCGTGCGTCCTCAGAAACTCGACCCCACCAAGCCGCACTGCTTCCTGACAAAATGCTCGTTTAACCCGGAAGCCAGCCGCACCAATGTTCGGAAGAAACAGTATACACCTGGGGAAAAGGAGATATCTAGTCAGTTGTACAACTGAATGCATTCCTCTGAATCAGAGAGGTGCGGGGGGTTGCCATGATCGACATCCACGTCTTCGGCGCCCGGGGAACAGTGGGTTAACTGCCTTGCTCAGGGGCAGAACGACATAGTTTTACCTTGTCAGCTCGGGGATTCGATCCAGCAACCTTTCGGTTACTGACCCAACACTAACCACTAGGCTACCTGCCCCCCTGGTGACCATGTCAGCGTGCATTGCGCCCGGCCCACCACAGGAGTCGCTAGAGTGTGATGGATCAAGGACATTTTTAGTAATGTATTAATAGAAAAACAGAAATAAGTATTCCGACCATCTGCTATGAGACTCCAAATTGAGCTCAGGTGCATCCTGTTTCCTCTGATCATCTTTGAGATGTTTCTACAACTTGATTGGAGTCCCCCTGTGGTAAATTCAATTGATTGGACATGATTTGGAAAGGCACACAGCTGTCTATATAAAGGCCCCACAGTTGACAGTGCATGTCAAAGCGAAAATCCAATCGCTGCCAAAGGTGCTTCAACTTAGTACTGAGTAAAGGGTCTGAATACTTATATAAATGTGATATTTCAGTTTTTTTTATTTGAATACATTTGCAAACATTTCTAAAAACCTGGTTTTGCTTTGTCATTATGGGGTATTGTGTGTAGATTGATGAGGGAAAAAAATACTATTTAATACATTTTAGAATAAGGCTGTAACGTAAAAACAAAAAATTGGAAAACGTCAAGGGCTCTGAAAACTTTCCGAATGCACCGTAATTAACAGGCAGCATGCTTTGGTTTGAGGGCAGCGTGGGTTAACGGTCCTGTTGCGTGACAAATCACATTTTGGAACAGTGAGTACATTCTGACATCACACACACACAAAAAAAACTCACGCTGTGGCGACCTTTAAAGATATTTGGAACTAACTATCAAAAAGGTTTTTAATCTGTGTTTTTGCATGTATTAATTTATTGATTTATTCAGATCCCCATTAGCTTTTGCCAAAGTGCCACCTATTCTTCCTGGGGTCCACAACAAACACAAAACATGACAAGTAACAAAACACAGAGACAAGGACAGTCACACAAATAAAAAATACAATAATATACAAACAATAAAAATAAAATACAAATAATACTAAACAATAGAATTAAAAACATTGTGTGTGTTAGAGTGTGTTTGGGTGTGTGTCCCCTCACAGTCTTTGCCGTTCCATGAAATGTTCTTTAATCATAAGGTAATTTTGAGTTCCAATGCGATCATGGCTCTGTATAATACTGTGCGTTGATGTGAATTAGTTTTGGACTTGGGGACTGTGAAGGGACCCCTGGTGGCATGTCTTGTGGTGGCATGTCAGCTATGGGTGTTTGAGCTGAATGTTATTTGATTATGCAGACAATCTGGAATTTTCATTACAATAATACTAGAAGATAAGCAGTTAATCTCTCGTCAACCCTCAACCAGGAAAGACTGCCATACATGTTGTTGTTAGTTCTGTAGGTGGAGTTAAGGGCAAGGCGTGCTGCTCTGTTTTGAGCCAGCTACAGGTTCTCTAGGTCATTCTTTGCTGCCCTTGACCATATTACCGGACAGTAATCAAGATGGGACAAGACCAGAGCCTGAATAACTACAGTAGTACAGTTGATTTGTGTCAAAAATGCAGAACATCTTTTTATAACAGACAGACCCCTCCCCATCTTCACAACAACTTTGTCAATATGACTTGACCATGATAATTAACCATCCACTGTTATACCTAGGAGTTTAGCTTCCTCAACTTTCTCAATGGTCACACCCTTTAAGTATAACTCCAGCTAAGGTTTAGGTCTTAAATAATGTTTTAAACCAAATACAATGCTTTTAGTTTTAGATGTATTTAATACCAGTTTATTATGAGTCATTCATTCTGATACTAATTAACTCCTTATTTAGAATTTGGGTGCTGACAGAGTGTGGAATCATCTGAATACATAGTCATTCTAGCTTTGTGTAAGACCAGTGGCAAATCATTTGTAAAAATGGAAAGAGTAACAGCCCAAGGTAACTGCCCTGAGGGACAACGCACTGTACATATGAGGTTAGAGAAGCTTCCACTGAAGAACACTCTCTGGGTTCTATTGGATGATAAAAAAAAAACATGTGATGGCAGGTGATGTAAAGTCATAGCAAGTGAGTTTCTTCAAAAACAATTTAGGATGAATAACATCAAAGGCTGCACTGAAATCTAACAATACTGCTCCAACTATCATCTTATTATCCATTTGTACATTCATTGATTAATTAATATTTTGCTACACAATCACAAATAACATTTTTCTAAACAAATCAGTTAGATATATTGCTATATTGAAATATATTGAAATGGTTGTTCCAGTTTAAATGGTTTAGATAGAGTTAGGAATATTGAGAAAGGAGACTGTCATTCTGCATGCAGGTGAATGAACATTCCAACTGTCGGATATCCTAATTACATCACTTTACAAAACAGCATAATGTGACTTGCAGGCCAGATGCAGCCTGTAAACCAGTAGTTTCAGTACACAGTATTAGGATAAAACTAAGCATAATGGGAGTTGCCTGTCAAACAGTTAATAATAATATTTACCTTGAAACTCACTAGGTGAAGGCTACAGGATTGAAACTGAACACATTCAACCACCATGTCTGTCACTAGCAAATACAGTCATGGGTGGCAACTCTGCAATTCACTTGAAAAGGCAAGGAACACTGGGAAATTATAATGGAGGCATGGCTTAGTGGGGGCGTTGTTTTCAGTTATTTATTTTTGGTCAACCGTGAGTGGAAGTGTTGTACCAGTTTAAGTGGTCTATGGTCATGTAAATTAAATTTTAGCATGACTGCGGTCAGTTCTGAAGTCTGTAAATGCTTACATAAGAGCACGTGACAGTTCAAAATAATATTATAATCTCACAATGCTGAGTGACCTTGTCAAGAGATACAGACCTGTTGGCCAGGGTTCTCTCAAATCAAATGTTATTGGTCACATACACATGATTAGCAGATGTTATTGCGGGTGTAGTGAATTGCCCGTTTTGGTTTTTGCCCAAGCACTAAATACCATGTGAGGTGTTATTGCATGTAACCTATATACACGTCCTATTGTTAAAAATTACATGAGGTGTTATTGCTTAACACTAAAAGTGTTAATTCCCTAACATTGAGACAGCGTCAGCACTAAGCAAAGTGATAATATAACACTAAAAAGTGTGGACCTGTATAGACACTGGACCAGTGTTAAAATGTATCACTGTCAGTGTTGATTCAACACTGGAGGATTTGCTGTGTGTCTGTCGATTTGAGACAGACGTGACTCAGGTCCTGTGGCTCGATGGCTGGGTGGCTTCCAAGGAGAGCATGCCGGTCTGTCCACCGTGAACAGGTCACTGCACAGTTTATCTTCCTAGTTTTAATGTAACTGCATTTACCTAATTGCTTTTATGAACTTGAACCTAATTGCTTTTATGATCTTGCCTCCCAGATATGGATCTGACTAACATTACACAGACTGCTATTCCATACTCATAGAAATGTTGTGAAGTGTACTATTCTATACTAAAATGTGTACAGAGCACATTAAGAGGCATACGGATTGGTTTATTAATGTCAAGATATTTGTATTTATTTATTTATTTCATATATTCAGCTATGGAATGTATGTGGTTGTGTTGTGGAGCTGGGAACTCCCCAGTGCTACAAGCCATTTATTAACATCTAATGCTTTTGGCCTGGAGGTAGGAGGCCAGGCCTAGCCACCCAGTGTGTGTGTGGAGGCAACTCAGAGGAAGAAAGGGGAGGACCATCCTTTTTTACATCAGCTGATGTCACAAAGTGCTGTACAGAAACCCAGCATATAACCCCAAACAGCAAGCAATGCAGGTGTAGAAGCACATGGTGTAGCCGGAGGATAGTTTGTTTCCGTCCTCCTCTGGGTACATTGACTTCAATACAAAACCTAGGAGTCTCATGGTGTTCACCCTCTTCCATAGACTCATACAGTAATTATGACAACTTCCGTAGGACGTCCTCCAACATATCAGAGCTCTTACAGCATGAATTGACATTTTGTCCACCCAATCAAAGGATCAGAGAATGAATCTAGTACTGAAAGCATAAGCTACAGCTAGCTAGGACTGGAGTGCATAACATGTGGTGAGTAGTTGACTCAAAGAGAGAGAAAGACAATAGTTGAACAGTTTTCCACAAATAAATGTATTCAAAAATGAAGGATGCAAGAAAGAGGGAGAGAGAGACATAGCTATATTTCATAGTATTTTTTGACTTTCACTTGCTTAGCTGGTTTAGCCTACACAAAACACCTAGCTCAATCCAAGAGGGATGCTTTGTTAGCTAGCTGGCAATGGCTATCCAACGCTGGAACTCTTCCAAGTCAAGGTAAGCTTTTGGTTTTATTAATTTATTGCCACCGGGGACTGCCGGTGTAACCGCTAAAGTGCTTGCTGACTGTACACTGTGCTGCCTGATTGTAGCGGGTTTACTAACGTGTTAGTTCTATTAGCTATGTTGACTATGACGTTAGATAATATGGTGACAACGATGTAGGCTGTGTGTAGCGGTTAGAGGTTATGATATGAAGGTTTGACTTGGAAAGGTTTTTTCTCCTGGTCACAGACAGCTGATGTGTTGTGTGCTGAAGTCCACAAGCGAAGGGAAAAGGTAAGAGGAAGAGATCGCGTAGATGCGAGAAGGAATTACAACGAGCAAAGTGATCATGCGGTTTGTATGTGGCTGCTATTATACTGCTTGTGTGTGATCAAGGGTGTATTCATTCCGCCAACTCGGCTTAAAACCATTTCTTAAAATGGAAGCATATGTAACGAAACGGGGATAAACATGCCTGAATTTGTCCAATAGAAACTCTTGTTTGCAACTGTTGGACTAACAGTTAGATGCAGGCAAGAGTGTGCAAGGCGGTATTGAATGTGTCCCTGTCAGTCACCTTGATTACAAAGCATTCGACCTGTGCACCTACGTTGTTAACTTTAATTCATAGGCTAGTTTGTTGCAACCTCATGATGGGTATAGGTACATTTGAATATCATGAAGTAGCCTAAATCTATAAATGTTACATTGAGCTGGGTGAATGGAATATGAATGGCAGTGATCCAATATGCTGTAATAGAAATAAGGCCATGCTCATCATTTTTATTTTTTATTTTTTATTGTCCTCCCTCATCTTAAAAGGCACCGACCGCCACTGTGTGCGGTTGAACTGAAGGGTCACGTGGTGTCTGAACACTGCATGACATTGCCTTTCTGTGGGTGTGAAGTTAGGGTAACGGTGGGGAAGAGAGTGGCAGTAAACATCAGGAGTAAGTGTTAATTATTGTTTTAGTACCAGCCATTGCGCAGATAACTAGTTGGAGAATGACTGCTGATCCAAAGTCCTGTGCAGTAACAGACTATTTGACCAGTAATGATATGGGTGGCCACACCAGTTATCATTGTGTTTCTGTGGCATTCAAATGCTTAGCTAGTTCCTGTTCATTGGCTTGTAGCCTAGACAGCAAATTGTCCAGTGTTGATTTCAGTGTAACATTTCTAGTGTTGATTCAGGAGTTAAATTCACTCTGTTAGAGTGAAATTAACACCCAGTGGTGTAAAATAATTCCAGTATTGGTGTTAATAATCAGAGTTATTGTTTTAAACTGTGGAGAGTTAAAAAGTCCCATCAAACCCACACCCATCATTATCATATTTCCCAGCATGCTATGCAGGTAGATTTTTGTTAGGATTGTTTTTGTGTTTTTGCATGTACATTGATTGATTGATTAATCTTCAACTACACAAAGATAAATAGCAAACATTTTTCTAAACTAATCCAATCATATTTTTTGCACCTGTACCTGTCACTGAAATGGTAGGTAGTCCCCTCACAATGTTCCTAACCGTCATTATGAATGCAGTTTGCGGCTGAAGAAGTATCTAACTCTTGGCTATTTTTCTAAACGAATCCAATCAGGTAAATTCAATTTATTGCACCCGTTACGGAAATGGTTTTTCCAGTTTAAATGGTTTAGGTAGTCTCCTTTACCAGAGTTCCTAACCCTGGTAGTCATTCTGAATGCAGGATAGATATCTTAACTCTGGCTGGATTCCAAAAGGAATTACACATCACTTTGTCTGCCAGCAAAATGTGACTTGCAGGCCTGATGTGGCCTGTAATTTGTAAACCAGGATTTTCCTAACACCACTGTGTTAGAGTAAAACTAGGCCATCAAGTAAGGCCTCATGATATATGTAACGTAGTCTCATGAACTTACATTTTTTTATGTTAACATTCACCATGGTACTAATTTGGTGAAAGCCAGAGGCCTTTAAAAGGAAAGCATTCAACAACCATGTCGCTGTCATTAAATACATTCATGGGTGGTAACTCTACAATTCACTCGAAAAGGCAAATTAGGCTTTACGCCATAGTGTTAAAACACCCCAAATCACTTATAGTAACATTGTTTTTGCATAACACTAAAGGAGTTACCTCTAGATTAACACTAATGTTGAATAGAAATAACACTGTGAGTGTTAATTACCCTATAGTGTTACATTTGAGTAAAACTTGCAATGTGTTAGTTTACCATTACGAAGTGTTACATTAACACTCAAAATGTAACACTATACTCAGAGTACTTTCTACACTCTGTAGAGTGGGACCATATGTTATCTTAGCTAGTGTTAAAATAAACTCTAAGTGTTGATTTAATATTGGAAAATGTACTGTGTACCTTGCCTCTCATTTAGGGCTGTGTGTATGTGGCACACATGATAACACACGTACAACTACACAAATTGTCTGATTCTCCCAGAATTAGATATTTTCCATGTGGAATATCAGACTGCTGAACACTTGATCTGGACTGACCACTGGCTCTGATTCTCCGCACACACTCCCAGACTACGACCACTATTATTATTGCTAGATACCGCACATTTTAAACACTTCCCCCTCAATCCCTCTTCCTCAAAACGTGTAAATATTGGACTATAAATTCTGCCTTCCTGTATTATGCTTATGTTCAAATGTTTATTCTATTCTACTGAGCCATTTACTTTATGTTCTTATCTTTTATTATTTCTTATTGTCGTTGCATTGCCAAGAAGGAACCTGCAAGTAAGCATTTTTTGGGACGGTGTAGTCGATGTGTATCCCTTACATACGACTAATAAAAACGTGAAACTTGAAATGTGAATGAATCAATGTGCATGAGCAGTGCTGTGTATGTATCCAGTCCCCAGGGGGAAGAAGATGGATCGCACTATTTGCATGCATTTGCAGAGCTTGATGTAGTGATATTCACTGTTACAGCTACAGTCCCGAGACGACCAATCCATTTTAGCCCCAATCAGACATTTCTGCTGAGTGGACCCTAGCCTTTGCTTGACCCCTGTTTGTCTTGTAGTTGTAAAAGGCATTTGTCATTGTTTGTTTCAATTTCATAGTCGGGTCTTTTATTGAAAATTCACTCTGATTACAGTCTATATCAATCAACCAATCCATCAAATCAAATGACATTTGTCACGTTTTGTTAACAGGTGTGGACTAACAGTGAAATGCTTGCTTACGGACCCTTCCCAACAATGGAGAGAGAAAGAAAAGGGAGAAATAATAGAAAAGTTAAACACACAATAGTCGATCTGCAGGGGTATTACGTAATTGAGGTAGATACAGTGTATGTGCAGTACCAGTCAAAAGTTGACAAACCTACTCATTCAAGGGTTTCTTTATTTTTACTATTTTCTACATTGTAGAATAATAGTGAAGCCATCAAAACTATGAAATAACACATGGAATCATGTAGTAACCAAAGAAAGTGTTAAAATATATATTTTAGATTCTTCAAAGTAGCCACCCTTTGCCCTGATGACAGCTTTGCACACTCTTGGCATTCTCTCAACCAGCTTCACCAGGAATGCTTTTCCAACAGTCTGAAGGAGTTCTCACATATGCTGAGCACTTGTTGGCTGCTTTTCCTTCACTCTGTGGTCCAACTCATCCCAAACCATCTGAACTGGGTTGAGATCGGGTGATTGTGGAGGCCAGGTCATCTGATGCAGCACTCCATCGCTTTCCTTGGTCAAATAGCCCTTACACAGCCTGGAGGTGTGTTGGGTCATTGTCCTGTTGAAAAACAAATGATAGTGGGACTATGCGCAAACCAGATGGGATGGCGTATTGCTGCAGAATGCTGGTTAAGTGTGCCTTGAATTCTAAATATATCACTGACAGTGTCACCAGCAAAGCAGCCCCACACCATCTCCTCCATGCTTCACGGTGGGAACTACACATGCAGAGATCATCTGTTCACTTACTCTGCATCTCACAGATGGCGGTTGTCACAAAGACATGGCGGTTCTCACAAAGACATGGCGGAGTCCAAATATCAAATTTGGACTCATCAGACCAAAGGACAGATTTCCACCGGTCTAATGTCCATTGCTCGTGTGTCTTGGCCCAAGCAAGTCTCTTCTTCTTATTGGTGTCCTTTAGTAATGGTTTCGTTTCAGCAATTCGACCACGAAGGCCTGACTCACAAAGGCCTGACTCGCAGTCTCCTATGAACAGTTGATGTTTCTGTTACTTGAACTCTGTGAAGCATTTATTTGGGCTGCAATTTCTGAGGCAGGTAAATTTAATGAACTTATCCTCTAGAGCAGAGGTAACTCTGGGTCTTCCTTTCCTGTGGCGGTCCTCATAATAGCGCTTGATCGTTTTTGCGACTGCACTTGAAGAAACTTTCAAAGTTCTTGAAATGTTCCGGATTGACTGACCTTCATGTCTTAAAGTTATAATGAACTCTCATTTTTCTCTGCTTATTTGAGCTGTTCTTAACAAGGCACACCTGTTATTTGAAATGCATTCCAGGTGACTACCTCATGAAGCTGGTTGAGAGAATGCTTAGAGTGTGCAAAGCTGTCATCAAGGCAAAGGGTGGCTACTTTGAAGAATCTCAAATGTATTTTGATTTGTTTAACACTTTTTTGCTTACTAAATGGTTCCATATTGTAACGATCGTCGTGCAGGAAGCAAGAAGTGGACCAAGGCGCAGCTGGGAGCGAACACATGTTATTTATTACAGACTGAAATAACACGGTCAAAACAGAGAATAAACGTATCGTTACTGCTCCAACAAAAGAGGCAACACCCCACAAACATCGTGGGGGAAAAAGGAACTTAAATGTGATTCCCCAATCAGAGGCAACTAGCGACAGCTGTCTCTGATTGGGAATCGACAGAACCCAACATAGAAATAAGCCCCAAAGCAAGGCTATACCAAAAACATAGAAAATAAACTATAGAAATGCCACACCCTGACCAAAATAGAAGAGTTCACCTGGTCAGGGCGTGACAGAACCCCCCCTCCAACGGTGCGTACTCCCGGCGCACAAACCTAAAGTCTATTAGGGGGGGGACCGGGTGGGCGCCTCACCCTCGGTGGAGGCTCTGGCCCTGGGCGTGTTTCTCCCCCTGCCTCTACCCTAGCCCTACCCCTCTGGCCCGGACTGGACCACGGTGGAGCGGCAGGCTCAGGCTCCGGAGCGGAGCCGCCGACCGGAACAGGACTGGTCACCGGTGGACCGGACACAGGCCGTGCCGGACTGTGGACACGCACCGTGGGCCTGGTGCGGGGAACAGGGACGGGCCTGACAGGACCCGGGACACGCACCACCAACCTGGTGCGGGGAGCAGGGATGGGCCGGACTGGACTGGGGACACGCACCAGCAACCTGGTGCGGGTAGCAGGGACGGGCCGGACTGGACTAGGGACACGCACCCCCGGCTTGGTGCGGGGAGCAGGGATGGGCCGGACAGGACTGGGGACACGCACCACTAACCTGGTGCGGGGAGCAGGGACGGGACGGACTGGACTGGGGACACGCACCACTGGCTTGGTGCGGGGAGCAGGGATGGGCCGGACAGGACTGGGGACACGCACCACTGGCTTGGTGCGGGGAGCAGGGATGGGCCGGACAGGACTGTGGACACGCACCACTAACTTGGTGCGGGGAGCAGGGATGGGCCGGACAGGACTGGGGACACGCACCACTAACCTGGTGCGGGGAGCAGGGACGGGCCGGACTGGACTGGGGACACGCACCACTGGCTTGGTGCGGGGAGCAGGGATGGGCCGGACAGGACTGGGGACACGCACCACTGGCTTGGTGCGGGGAGCAGGGATGGGCCGGACTGGACTGTGGACACGCACCACATTCGCCCGGCAAGGGCGAGGTGCTGGAACAGGACGTGCTGGACCGTGACCGCACACCGGCGACACAGTGCGCATAAGCGGCGCCGGATATCCTGGACCGAGGAGGCGCACTGGAGGTCTGGAGTGCACAGCTGACATCACCCGTTCTGGCTCAACGCCCACCTTAGCCTGGCAAGTGTGGAGCGCTGGCACAGAACGCACTGGGCTGTGCAGCCGTACCGGAGACACAGTGCGCGTCCTCGGCGCAGGATACATCGGACCGAGAAGGGGCACCGGAGGCCAGGAGCGCTGAGCCGGCACAACACGTCCTCGCTGAACACTCCCCCTAGCCCGGCAAATGCGGGGCGCTGGCACAGAGCGCACTGGGCTGTGCAGGCGCACTGGCGATACCGTGCGCACTTCTGCCACCCAAGGCTCTTCCTCCACGCTGTCCCTACGCAGGTCCTCCAGGACCTGCCACATCTCTCCCTCCTCCTTCGCCGTTATCCCCCACGAGAGCAGTGGTCTGGGCTCTTCCTCTGCTCTTCCGGACCACCCCATTAGCCCCCCCCCCAAATTTTCTTGGGGGTGTCTTCCGGGCCTCCTCGACCGCCGCCTGCGACTCCTTCCACCGGCTGGCATCACCTCCTCGACCTGGGAATCCTTCCGCCAGGGTCCTTTCCCCGACATGATCTCCTCCCAGGTCCAGAACTCCTTCCCCTCGCGAGCCCATCTCTCGCGCTCCTTAACCTCCCGCTGCTTGGTCCTGGTTCGGTGGGGTGTTCTGTAACGATCGTCGTGCAGGAAGGAAGAAGTGGACCAAGGCGCAGCTGGGAGCGAACACATGTTATTTATTACAGACTGAAATAACACGGTCAAAACAGAGAATAAACGTATCGTTACTGCTCCAACAAAAGAGACAACACCCCACAAACATCGTGGGGGAAAAAGGAACTTAAATGTGATTCCCCAATCAGAGGCAACTAGCGACAGCTGTCTCTGATTGGGAATCGACAGAACCCAACATAGAAATAAGCCCCAAAGCAAGGCTATACCAAAAACATAGAAAATAAACTATAGAAATGCCACACCCTGACCAAAATAGAAGAGTTCACCTGGTCAGGGCGTGACACATATGTGTTATTTCATAGTTTTGAGGCCTTCACTATTCTACAATGTAGAAAGTAGTAAAAATAAAAACCCTGGAATGAGTAGGTGTGTCAACTTTTGACTGGTACTGTACATATTTCAAATATTTTGAACAGAAACACTGCCCATCTCTGTCTGGGATGATGGTGTTTATGTGAGCCATGACCAGCCTTTCAATGCTTTTCATGGCTACAGATATGAGTGCTATGGGGTGATAGCCATTTAGACAGGTTACCTTGGCATTCTTGGGCAAAGGGACTATGGTGGTCTGCTTGAAACATGTAGGTATTACAGACTGGGTCAGGTAGAAAATGTTAGTGAAGACACTTGCCAGCTCATGCTCCGAGTACACACCCTGGTAGTCTGTGCCCAGCGGCCTTGTGAATGTTAACCTGTTTAAAAGGTCTTACTCACATTGGCTATGGAGAGCATAATCACACAGTCGTCCGGAACAGCTGATGCTCTCACGCATGGTTCAGTGTTGCTTGCCTCGAAGCGAGCATAGAAGGCATTTAGCTTGTCTGGTAGGCTTATGTCACTGTCCAGCTCGCGGATGGGTTCCCCTTTGTAATCCGTGATAGTTTGCAAGCCTTGCCATATCCGAAGAGCGTCAGACTATGTAATCTTAATCCTGTATTGATGCTTTGCCTGTTTGATGGTTCGTCACAGAGCGTAGCAGGATCTCTTACAAGTGTCCGGGTTAGTGTCCTTGAAAGTGGCAGCTGTACCCTTTAGCTCAGTGTGGATTTTGCCTGTAATCCACGGCTTCTAGTTGGGATATGTACGTACGGTCACTGTGGGGACAATGTCGTTGATGCACTTATTAATGAAGCCAGTGACTGATGTGGTAAACTCATCAATGCCATCGATCCCGGAACATTTTCCAGTCTGTGCTAGCGAAACAGTCCTGTAGCTTAGCATCCGCTTCATTGGACCACTTCCGTATTCAGAGCATCACTGGTACCGTCTTGGCACTGTACTCGTGCATGCAGGCTCGCATGCACACTGTAAAAAAAACTTAACCAATCAGCATTATTCTGTGAGTTGAGTGGACTTCAAAAGAACAATCATTTTAGCTAATATGTTAAAGTTTGTTTACTCAACTGTTCGAAGTGAGCTGAATTTGAACAAGCTTATTGAGTAAAATTACAATTCATGTTTACTCAAAAACACACCCATGATTATCATATTTCCCAGCATGCTGTATTATAGGTTGACTTTCAGAATTGTTTGTGTCAATACATTCGTTTTTGCAAGTACATTGATTGGTTGATTATTCTTATGCTACACAAACGCATACATTTTTGTAAACTAATCCCACACGCACAATGCTTCAGGAAGATTTTATCCCCATCTCTTGGCATTACATGTGGTGATGGTGAAATTAAGCTTCCTGAAGCGTTGAGGTTTTCCAGTCAATTGTATTGAAAATACACTACATGACCAAAAGTATTGACACCTGCTCATCGAACATCTCATTCAAAAATCATGGGCATTAATATGGAGTTGGTCCCCCCTTTGCTGCTATAACAGCCTCCACTCTTCTGGGAAAGCTTTCCACTAGATTTTGAAACATGGCTGCGGGGACTTGCTTCCATTCAGCCACAAGAGCATTAGTGAGGTCAGGCGATTAGGCCTGGCTCGCAGTCGGCGTTCCAATTACATTTGCAAAGGGTCGGAAACTTTCCGGTAAATTTTCTCAATTCTAGGTCTTGTGGCATATTTTGGTTAAACTATCCCCAGATCAAAGGAATTGCAACCCTCTCCATGCACAGTGCACTCTTCCATCACATGTACAGCTGATTCTCAAGATCTTGCACACTAATGAGATGCTATGGAGCCCACACTACGACACTGAGCCAAGGACTACATGCTTTCTGGTAAATTTTGATTACAATACTGGGTGGGGTGAATATATTTGATATGACATACACATTTTTTTGTTAACTAGTAAATAGTAGCCTAGAGCAAAGTGTGTTTAAATCATTTCTAACTTGTTAACAATTTCTGCTAGTTAGTTTTTGATACCATGTGGGTTTAAGCTTGCTTGAGCCTGCTAACTGAGTAGTGTTAATTCACCTGTTTCCATACACATTTAATTTTAAAACATTTATCTTACAAAGAAGTTGTTTAATCTAACTGCTTAACTATTTATCTGTACAGCAACACCACTGTCTCTCCATCTCAGCCAGGCAGTCACATTGTGCTCTGGTTGCAGTATCATCTCATGCCCATATGTGAATGCAAGAAAGATGCAGAATCATCTGGCCAAGTGCATAAAGTTCCCTCAGCACTCACAACAAGCAACCTCTGACAAAAATCTCTTCTTCTATTTGAGGTGAAAATGATGAATCAGACACCGTATCGATAGCAACAGCTCATGGTCCTCATGTAATCAGAAGGTCTTTTGACTCAATGGAGGAACGTAGTCAGAGAAATGTCTTGCTCGAGCTGTGTATGCAACTGGTTCACCTCTGATGCTCACAGGCAGTGTGTATTGGAAGAGATTTCTGAATGTTCTTCGCCCAGCATACACCCCTCCAACCAGACATGCTTTATCTATTAATTGGCTGGATGCAGAGTTCAGAGTTCAAGTGATGGTCAAGCAAATCATAGAGAAAGCAGACTATTGCAATCATCTCTGATGGGTGGTCGAATGTTCGTGGGCAAGGAATAATTAACTATATAATCTCCACCCCTCAACCAGTATTCTACAAGAGCACAGACAAGGGACAGACACACCGGTCTCTACATTGCAGATGAGCTGAAGGCAATCATCAATGACCCTGGACCACAGAATGTATTTGCACTGGTGACAGACAATGCTGCGAACATGAATGCTGCTTGGTCTAAAGTGGAGGAGTCCTACCCTCACATCACACCCATTGGCTGTGCTGCTCATGCATTGAATCTGCTCCTCAAGGACACCATAGCACTGAAAAACAATGGATACACTCTACAAGAGAGCCAAGGAAATGGTTAGGTATGTGAAGGGTCAAGTTATAGCAGCAAAGTGAGAAGAATAAGAGCACCACATTGAAGCCGCGCAGCAACACCCTTTGGGGTGGTGTTGTCATCCTGTTTGACAGTCTACTGGAGGGGAATTAGTCTCTCCAAGAAATGGCCATATCACAGTCTGCCGATATGGACAGCTCCAACAAGAGTATCCTCCTGGATCATGGATTTTGGGAGAAAGTGGTAAGCAGCCAGAAACCTATAGCAGGAGCCATTGCGTGGATTGAAGGACACACTGCCATCCTGTCTGATGTTCAGACTCTGCTTGCAGATGTAGGAGAAGAAATCCATACTGCCCTGCCCACTTCACGGTTGCTCCAAGCAGAGGAAACTGCAGTTCTGAAATACATCAAAAACGTGAAGACTTCTGCCTGAAGCCCATACACGCCACAGCATACATGTTGGACCCCAAGTATGCTGGCAAGAGCATCCTGTCTGGTGCAGAGATCAACAAGGCCTATGGTGTCATCACTACTGTGTCTCGTCACCTTGGCCTGGATGAAGGCAAGGTTCTTGGCAGTCTGGCGAAGTACACTTCCAAACAAGGGCTTTGGGATGGAGATGCAATATGGCAGTTGTGCCAACATATCTCATCAGCCACCTGGTGGAAGGGAGTTTGTGGATCTGTGGCTCTTTCCCCTGTTGCCTCCACCATCCTCCAAATCCCACCAACATCAGCTGCCTTAGACTGGTCGTTGTTTGGGAACACACACACCAAAGCACGCAACAGGCTGACCAATACAAGGGTTGAAAAATTGGTGGCCATCCAGGCAAATTTGAGGCTTTTTGAGCCTGACAACAAGCCATCTTCAACAAGGATGGAAAGTGACAGTGAAGATGAGGCCTCAGAGTCTGATGTTCAAGAGGTGGACATTGAGGAGGTCCAGGGAGAAGACATGTAAGCCTGAGAGGAAGACATCCAAAGCTTAAGTTTCTAGACTATCATTTTACAGATGTACGTTGAAAATGTTTTTGGGGAGATGTGAAGGCTCATTGGGGATCATTCAATATTCCATTTATTTTGTTGTTCAGTGAAATCATCCCATGTGAAGAGTCAACTCATTTAATTAAAGTTCAATTCATAACTAACATTTGTATTTTTATTTCTATTGGAAGGATTTAATCATTTGTAATTATGTCTACTTATGATAAGGTAAAAGGTTTATGTTTGTCTCCATATGATATGGCAAATATATCCAATGCAAAAAACATTTACACTTAAAATGGTATTAATACTAATTAGCATATATTCCTGTTAATTCCCACAGAAAAATAGTTTCCACCTCTGAATATTCCCCAAAATGTGCAACCCTAGTTCCAATTCATCCCAAATGTGTTCAATGGGGTTGAGGTCAGGGCTCTGTGCAGGCCAGTCAAATTCTAACACAGATCTCGCCAAACCATTTCTGTATGGACCTCGCTTTGTGCACGGGGACATTGTCATGCTGAAACAGGAAAGGTCCTTCCCTAAACTGTTGCCACAAAGTTGGAAGCACAGAATCGTCTAGAACAGGCCTGGGCAAAGGCCAGCCCGGGGGACGTATGTGGTCTGGGACCTGATTCAATATGGCCTACGGAATCATGCTCAGATCAAAGAATTTGCGATAAAGTTTTGAAAAACATATTTGTTATTCAAATTAAAAGCCCAATGAATACTCGCCTTTTTGTAATTATTTAAATCCCACCGCTTGTGAGAAATGTATTTTGAAGGCACTTATAAATAACTGCACAAGGACAGACAGTGACTGACAGGCTGACAAGTGAGTTACAAATAGTAGCTAGAAATTGCACAAAAATGTGTTTTTCAAAGAAAAAGAGTAGACAATGAATGTAGGGTGTTTTTAGGCCTTTTTGCACATCAGATGTACAGCCTTGTCAAAGCCTTCGAGGGAAAATTACTCCTCCTGACCCGGCAAGTAGAAGCCAACAATCTCACCCACCTTCCGACACTACTAGTCTGTTCCCTATCAGATGACCGGCTGGAGAAGTATACGTCGCTGCTGCGTGCTTTGAACGCTGAATTTTCGCATTGTTTTGAGGATTTCAAAGTGATGGAAAATGACATGCTGCTGTTGGTTTCCTCTCCTTTCACCTTCAATGTGGATAACGCTCCCACTGACCTGCAACTTGAGCTTATCGATCTTCAGTCTGATGCAGTGATTGAAGAACTATTCAAAACAATGTCACTGACGAGGTTCTATGCATCTCTCGAACAAAACAGTCCAAAGATTAGGAGTCATGCTCAGAAGATGTTTGTACTGTTTGGGTCAACCTATGTATGTGGACAGACATTTTCAGTGATGAAATATAACAAGACAAGGCACAGATCATCTCTTACTCACTCACCTCTCTGCAATCCTGCACATAGCGACGTCAGAAACTATACCTGACTTCACTGCTCTAATCAATGCCCATCAGAGACTTCACTCATCACACTGAGAAGTTTAAAATGTAATTTTGAGCTCTCTTTCTTGTGTTTTTGTGCATACCCGTTAACAAGAGTTCTGTCCGTGGTGCTGAATGCACAGTGTACTTTTCCCTCTGTGTAGTAGTTCTTTGCATGTTTTAATAATGAAAATGCCTACCAAAATGAGAACATGGATGTGGCTAATGTCTGTGCATGTTAAAAAAGTAAAATAAATAGCATATCTGGACATCATTTACAGTAGATATATAGTCCACGATGGCAAAAATATATTCAAATGTGGCCCTCCATGGAAAATAATTTCCCAGGCCTGGTCTAGAATATCATTGTATGCTGTAGCGTTAGGATTTCCCATGAAAAAACAGCCCCAGACCATTATTCCTTACTCCAAAACATTAGTTGGTACTATGCATTGGGGCAGATAGCATTCTCATGGCATCCGCCCAACCCAGATGTGGAAGCATGATTCATCACGCCAGAGAACATGCTTCCACTGCTCCAGAGTCCAATGTCGAATACTCGGCCATGGAAACCCGTTGTATGAAGCTCCTGACGGACAGTTATTGTGATGACATTGCTTCGAGAAGGAAATTTGGAACTACAGTGAGGGAAAAAAGTATTTGATCCCCTGCTGATTTTGTACGTTTGCCCACTGACAAAGAAATGATCAGTCTATAATTTTAATGGTAGGTTTATTTGAACAGTGAGAGACAGAATAACAAAGAAATCCAGAAAAACGCATGTCAAAAATGTTATAAAATTATTTGCATTTTAATGAGGGAAATAAGTATTTGACCTCTCTGCAAAACATGACTTAGTACTTGGTAGCAAAACCCTTGTTGGCAATCACAGAGGTCAGACGTTTCTTGTAGTTGGCCACCAGGTTTGCACACATCTCAGGAGGGATTTTGTCCCACTCCTCTTTGTAGATCTTCTCCAAGTCATTAAGGTTTCGAGGCTGACGTTTGGCAACTCGAACCTTCAGCTCCCTCCACAGATTTTCTATGGGACTAAGGTCTGGAGACTGGCTAGGCCACTCCAGGACCTTAATGTGCTTCTTCTTGAGCCACTCCTTTGTTGCCTTGGCCGTGTGTTTTGGGTCATTGTCATGCTGGAATACCCATCCACGACCCATTTTCAATGCCCTGGCTGAGGGAAGGAGGTTCTCACCCAAGATTTGAAGGTACATGGCCCCGTCCATCGTCCCTTTGATGCGGTGAAGTTGTCCTGTCCCCTTAGCAGAAAAACACCTCCAAAGCATAATGTTTCCACCTCCATGTTTGACGGTGGGGATGGTGTTCTTGGGGTCATAGGCAGCATTCCTCCTCCTCCAAACACGGCGAGTTGAGTTGATGCCAAAGAGCTCCATTTTGGTCTCATCTGACCACAACACTTTCATCCACTTGTCCTCTGAATCATTCAGATGTTCATTGGCAAACTTCAGACAGGCATGTATATGTGCTTCCTTGAGCAGGGGGACATTACGGGCGCTGCATGATTTCAGTCCTTCACGGCGTAGTGTGTTACCAATTGTTTTCTTGGTGACTATGGTCCCAGCTGCCTTGAGATCATTGACAAGATCCTCCCGTGTAGTTCTAGGCTGATTCCTCACCGTTCTCATGATCATTGCAACTCATGATCATTGCAAAATCTTGCATGGAGCCCCAGGCCGAGGGAGATTGACAGTTCTTTAGTGTTTCTTCCATTTGCGAATAATCACACCAACTGTTGTCACCTTCTCATCAAGCTGCTTGGCGATGATCTTGTAGCCCATTCGAGCCTTGTGTAGGTCTACAGTCTTGTCCCTGACATCCTTGGAGAGCTCTTTGTTCTTGGCCATGGTGGAGAGTTTGGAATCTGATTGATTGATTGCTTCTGTGGACAGGTGTCTTTTATACAGGTAACAAACTGAGATTAGGAGCACTCCCTTTAAGAGTGGGCTCCTAATCTCAGCTCGTTACCTGTATAAAAGACACCTGGGAGCCAGAAATCATTCTGATTGAGAGGGGGTCAAATACTTATTTCCCTCATTTAAATGCAAACCAATTGAATAACTTTTTAGTCATGTTTTTTTCTGTTTTTTTTGTTGTTATTCTGTCTCTCACTGTTCAAATAAACCTACCATTAAAATTATAGACTGATAATTTCTTTGTCAGTGGGCAAACGTACAAAATCAGCAGGGGATCAAATACTTTTTTCCCCTCACTGTATGTAGTCAGTGTTGCAACCTTGGACGGACATATTTTTACAAGCTACCCGCTTCAGCACTCGGCGGGCCCGTTCTGTGAGATTGTGTGGCCTACCACTTTGCAGGTGACCCATTGTTGCTCCTAGACGTTGCCACTTCACAATAACAGCACTTACAGTTGACCGGGGCAGCTCTAGCTGGGCAGAAATTTGAAGAACTGACTTGTTGGAAACGTGGCATCCTATGACGGTGCCACATTGAAAGTCACATTGGCCATTCTACTGCCAATGTTTGTTTATGGAGATTCCATGGCTGTGTGCTTGATTTTATACACCTGTCAGCAATTGGTGTGGCAGTCTGATTATTGTACTTGACGGGTGGCCGATGTTCATAGGGATGTTGGAGTGGGCCTCAGGTCAACTATTTCTGTGTTATCATTTTAGGCACTTTACCAACCCACTCATGACTGCTGTAACAGTGAATCCCGATTGAGTCATAGAAAGTTTGGATCAAACTTCTAAACATAATTTTGCTACCTCTCAGCATTTTGTCCTGTCATTCTATTGAGTGACATGCTAAGCTTGGTGTAAAATTGTGTTGGTCAATATTGCCCTGAAGGCACAAACATGACTGTCATGGAATCGTTTAATGCCGTCTAAGAACACCATAGGCTATGCTACTGATTTTTGCTTGTAACAGCAATGACCAAATTGTTTGTGTGGCCATACATTGACCCAATGCAGATTTGATGAAAGATTTGACAAAGTTTCTCTGTATGACTAATGTGGGTTCTGCTATCCTCTGTGCTGTCATCGCAAGTCGGTGGTTAATTCCACTCATCCTTGCAAAATACCACTCAGTGGTTTCAACTATGTTTGTCATTTCTTGTCCCCATCTTTTCTTGCATGTACAGTGCCTTCAGAAAGTGTTCATACCCCTTGACTTACGCCACATTTTCTTGTTACAGCCCAAATTCAAATTTGATTAAATATATTTTATTTCTCACCCATCTACACAAAATACCTCATAATAAAGTAAAAAAAGGTTTGTAGAAATTTTAGCACATTTATTGAAAATGAAATCTCATTTACAGAACTATTCACACCATATTCACAAGTCAATATCCTTTAGAAATCACCTTTAGCAGCAATTAAAGCTGGGTAAGTCTAAGAGTGCTGCACACCTGCATTGTACAATATTTGCACGTTTTTCTTTTACATTTTTTTCAAGCTCTGTCATGTTGATTGTTGATCATTGCTAGACAGCCATTTTCCAGGTCTTGCCATTGTCACAATATCCATCGTGGATTTGAAAGGAGGACCAAGGCGCAGCAGAAGTGTGGACACTCATGTTTCTTTAATTAACAAAAACAAGTAAAGTATCCACTGGGAAAAAACAATAAACAAAACAATGAACAGTACTCACGATACGACAGGGTAGCAGGCTAAACCAAAAAAAAGCAGTGCTCACCACAATTCCCCACAACCCCCAGTGACAAACATACTCCTACATATATGACTCCCAGTCAGGAACAACAATCCCCAGCTGTTCCTGATCAGGAGTCACAAGACACAGAGAACATTCAAACACACACACACAAGACTGCCACGTCCTGACCCCCAAACTACTACAACAGCTCCATCTGCTGGTCAGGACGTGACAGCTATAGATCTTTAAACTGGTTTATGTCAAAACTGTAACTAGGCCACTCACAAACATTCAATGTTGTCTTGGTAAGCAACTCCAGTGTATATTTGGCCTTGTGTTTTAGGTTATTGTCCTGCTGAAAGGTGAATGTGTCTCCCAGTATCTGTTGGAATGCAGACTGAACCAGGTTTCAGTCTGCATTCCAAAAAAGAAATGAAAAGAAAAACTCCTTTGCCAGTGACAAGCATACCCATAACTATGCAGCAACCACCATTCTTGAAAATATGAAGAGTGGCACTGTTGTGTTGAATTTGCCCCAAACAATGCTCTGTTCACGACAAAGGAAACATTTTAATAAATCAATTGCCACATTTTTTGCCGTTTTACTTTAGTGCATTATTGCAAACAGGATGGATGTTTTTAAATATTTGTATTCTGTACAGTCGTGGCCAAAAGTTTTGAGAATGACACAAATATTGATTTTCACAAAGTCTGCTGCCTCAGTTTGTATGATGGCAATTTACATATACTCCAGAATGTTATGAAGAGTGAGCAGATGAATTGCAATTTATTGCAAAGTCCCTCTTTGCCATGCAAATGAACTGAATCCCCCCAAAAACATTTCCACTGCATTTAAGCCCTGCCACAAAAGGACCAGCTGATATCATGTCAGTGATTCTCTTGTTAACACAGGTGTGAGTGTTGATGAGGACAAGGCTGGAGATCACTCTGTCATGCTGATTGAGTTCGAATAACAGACTGGAAGCTTCAAAAGGAGGGTGGCGCTTGGAATCATTGTTCTTCCTCTGTCAACAATGGTTACCTGCAAGGAAACACGTGCCGTCATCATTGCTTTGCACAAAAAGGCTTCACAGGCAAGGATATTGCTGCCAGTAAGATTGCACCTAAATCAACCATTTATCAGATCATCAAGAACTTCAAGGAGAGCGGTTCAATTGTTGTGAAGAAGGATTCAGTGCGCCCAAGAAAGTCCAGCAAGCGCCAGGACCGTCTCCTAAAGTTGATTCAGCTGCGGGATCGGGGCACCACCAGTACAGAGCTTGCTCAGGAATGGCAGCAGGCAGGTGTGAGTGTATCTGCACACACAGTGAGGCGAAGACTTTGAGGATGGCCTGGTGTCAAGAATGGCAGCATAGAAGCCACTTCTCTCCAGGAAAAACATCAGGGACAGATATTCTGATATTCTGTAAAAGGTACAGGGATTGGACTGCTGAGGACTGGGGTAAAGTCATTTTCTCTGATGAATCCCCTTTTCGATTGTTTGGGGCATCCGGAAAAAAGCTTGTCTGGAGAAGACAAGGTGAGCGCTACCATCAGTCCTGTGTCATGCCAACAGTAAAGCATCCTGAGACCATTCATGTGTGGGGTTGCTTCTCAGCCAAGGGAGTGGGCTCACTCACAATTTTGCCTAAGAACACTGCCATGAATAAAGAATGGTACCAACACATCCTCAGAGAGCAACTTCTCCCAACTATCCAGAAACAGTTTGGTGACGAACAATGCCTTTTCCAGCATGATGGAGCACCTTGCCATAAGGAAAAATGATAACTAAGTGGCTCGGGGAACAAAACATCGATATTTTGGGTCCATGGCCAGGAAACAACCCAGGCCTTAATCCCATTGAGAACTTGTGGTCAATCCTCAAGAGGCGAGTGGACAAACAAAACCCCACAAATTCTGACAAACTCCAAGCATTGATTATGCAAGAATGGGCTGCTATCAGTCAGGATGTGGCCCAGAAGTAAAATTGACAGCATGCCAGGGCGGATTGCAGAGGTCTTGAAAAAGAAGGGTCAACACTGCAAATATTGACTCTGCATCAACTTCATGTAATTGTCAATAAAAGCCTTTGACACTTATGAAATGCTTGTAATTATACTTCAGTATTGCATAACATCTGACAAAAATATCTAAAGATACTGAAGCAGCAAACTTTGTGGAAATTAATATTTGTGTCATTCTTAAAACGTTTGGCCACGGCTATACAGCCTTCTTTTCACTCTGTCATTTAGGTTACTATTGTGGAGTAACTTCAATGCTGATCCATCCTCAGTTTGAGTTCTGTAATTGTTTGTCACCATTGGCCTCATGATGAAATTCCTAAACGGTTTCCTTTCGCTCCGGCAACTGAGTTAGGAAGGACGCCTGTATCTTTGTAGTGACTGGGTGTATTGATACACCATCCAAAGTGTAATGAATAACTTTACTATGCTCAAAGGAACATTCAATGTCTGCTTTTTAGTTTTTACCCATCTACCAATAGGTGCCCTTCTTTGCAAGGCATTGGGAAAACTCCCTGGTCTTTGTGGTTAAGTCTGTGTTTGAAATTCTCTGCTCAACTGAGGGACCTTACAGATAATTGTATGTGTGGGGTACAGAGATGAGGTATTAGTTCAAAAAGCATGTTAAACTCTATTATTGAAACTTAATGTGACTTGTTAAACAAATCTTTACTCCTGAATTTATTTAGGCTTGCCATAACAAAGGGGTTGAATACTTACTCAAAACATGTCTTTAAATGTTTTATTCATTTGTAAAGATTTCTATAAACACAATTCCACTTTGACATTATGAGGTATTGTGACACAAAATCTCAGTTTAAACCATTTTAAATTCAGGCAGTAACAAAATCTGGGAAAAAGACAAGGGATGTGAATACTTTCTGAAGGCACTGTATATGATATATACAGTATATCAAATATTATTCAGTACACTTTGAACACCCCCCACCCCCTACCCCTTTTAACCATTTGATTACATCAGAATGATAATGACGTTTAATTTTTTCACTACACATTTGTCTCTGTCTTAAAACTGGAAAGTACCGGTTCAGAGAGAGTGATTACCATCATCAGCCAGTGTTTGACGTCAGTAGTCAGTCAGTCCCTGTCATTATGCTCTCATCATAACCTCTGAAGCTTACTGTCAGGCTTAGGCCACCCTGGTATTGTTCAGTGTCTTTGACCTGAGGTGAGACAGAGGAACACACAAACTCCACTGTGAAGTAATTATGTGGCTGAGCGGAATCTGAAATAATATTGAATTAAATCTGATGATAGCCCAGCCATCAGTGCGTCTCACTGTCGGAGCCAGCCTATCTGTATATGATACCATTAACTAGGCTTTACCTCCACATAATTGACTTAAAGGAGCCGCTTGATTGAAATATTAAATCACTACTGTAATTATGAAACAGAAGATTTGTTGGAGGCACAAGCATAGGTTTCTTATCAGACGTGTTTAATGTGCGTTATAGTGGGTTGAATCACAGACCTGTGTAACGATCGTCAAAAGGAGTAGACCAAGGTGCAGCGTGGTATGTGTTCATTTAATTTGTCACATGTGCCGAATGGAACAGGCGTAGACCTTACCGTGAAATGCTTATAATTACAAGCCCTTAAATCAACAATGCAGTTAAGATTTACTAAAACTAAAGTAAAAAAAGAAATCAACAATAACGAGGCTATATACAGGGGGTTCCGGTACCGAGTCAATGTGAGTGGGTACAGGTTAGTTGAGGTAATATGTAAATGTGAATAGTCACTTTACCCTTATGCATGGATAATAAACAGCAAGTAGCAGTGTAAAAATGCAAATAGTCCGGGTAACCATTTGATTAACTGTTCAGCAGTCTTACGGCTTGGGGATAGAAACTGTTCAGGAGCCTTTTAGACCAATACTTGGCACTCCGGTACCGCTTGCTGTGCGGTAGCAGAGAGTCATGACTAGGGTGGCTGGTGTCTGACAATTTTTAGGGCCTTCCTCGGACACCGCCTGGTGTAGATGTCCTGGATTGCAGGAAGCTTGGCCCCAGTGATATTACCCACTCGCCATCAGATCCTTACAAGGCACCCCGACCTACGTCCCAGATATCTCCGTCTCTTTCTCATGCGAATGACGGGGATTTGGGCCTTGTCAGGTATCTGAAGTAAATCCTTTGCGTCCGACTCGTTAAAGAAAATAAATCTTTGTCCAGTACGAGGTGAGTAATCTCTGTCCTGATATCCAGAAGCTCTTTTCGGTCATAAGAGACAGTGACAGAAACATTATGACATTATGTACAAAAAAAAAACACAATAGCACAAGTTAAATAAAGATTTTAAGGGCTCCTATCTCCTCCGGCGCCATTGTGTGTAAATTGATGAGGGGAAAAAAACAATTTAATCAATTTTATTAAGGCTGTGATGAATAAGGCTGTGATATGACAAAATGTGGAAAAAGTCAAGGGGTCTGAATACACACACACATGCGCGTGTAAATCAGGGATCATCATCTAGATTCAGCCGCGGGACAGTTTTCTTGAGCGGATGGTCAGGGGGCCGAAACATAATTACAAATCATTTGTAATTTGGGGTGGCAGGTAGGCTAGTGGTTAGAGCTTTGGGCCAGTAACCGAAAAGATCGAATCCCTGAGCCGACAAGGTAAAAATCTGTCGTTCTGCCCCTGAACAAGGCAGTTAACCCACGGTTCCTAGGCTGTCATTGTAAATAAGAATTTGTTCTTAACTGACTTGCCTAGTTAAAAAAATATATATTATTATTGAAGACTGCAAATTGACCGTAAGAAGCCCAAACATAATAATTTGACTAAAACAATCATTTCAAACCTTGTTTACATTTGTATACGATCACATATCTCTATTATGAGTGGGAATACTTTGGAACAGATTTCCCAAATTAAAAATCACTTGGAGCTGATTTCCTGATTTTTTTTCCAGTGTTATGTTCACAACTTTAAAATAAATACATTCTCAGAAAAATTGGGGGAGGGGCAAAAAAAAATGAATCACCTAGTTGGGAACCCTACTGTAAATGAAGGGAAAACAGAGACAGAACGACAACATGTGTGGCTCAGCTTCAGTTCAGCCCCTCAAGCCAATACCTAAACCACTCTATCGATTGTACTCATGTACCTCAGACTCGATGAAGTGGACCTCTTATTTAGTTTAATAATAAGATCAATTGGCTGGTGTTTTCTGGACGTTATCAATAGAATACTGTCAGCACACACAGTACTATGGTCCAGGAGAGACATGGTTATAGCGGAGTACCGGAGGCAGGGATAGGGAGAGGATATATCCGGCCTGGTGAGGTCTGATCTGCTTTTCCTTTCATCTCTGTAGCCCTGCCCTTTCTAACAAGCTCCTGATGAGTGAGGAATCCTGGGTAATTCTCACTGATGGCCCAAGCCTGTGGTTCTTGTCAGTTTTCACTTTAGATTATTTGCAGAGGCTTGATTCAGAGGCGTGGTGCTGAATACAGGCAAACAAAGCTGACAGACATGGTGGCCAGAGAACTATGCCTAAGAAATGTGGAGAGTACTGAGACCAGGAGGGACAAGCTGACTGTTTGAAAGGATTTACTCTGATGGTTCTAGACAGTGTCCAAGTATTGCTCCTCACACCACTTCACACCCCCTGCAGGGGAACAGAATGGCCTTCCTACAAGATAGTATGTAAGCATTTATGGTCAGTGTGTGTTTGTTTGTCATGTAGGCATTCTTATTCATTTGGTCTTCACGTAGTAGTAGCAGCGCCCTATCAGATGCTATTCCACACCATCAAAAAGAGCAAACCACTGGGGCAGAGAGACGGAAAGGAGAAAACTCTCAATTGAATCAATACTTTTGCTTTCAGGTAAATGTCTAGGCAAATAGGGAGGGAGTCTGAAGCACAGGGTTTGTTGTGGAGCTGAAATTGATTGGCGAAACACTTGAGCTGTTAGCATAGAGCCATATCATTTCTCCCCTCCAGCGTGGGTGTTTGCATGTTTGTACATGAGTGTGTGTCCCAAAGTGTGCTTGAGTGGAAAGTAGAACAGTAATCATCATTATGTGCATTTGTGTTTTGAGTGATTAGAGCGATTAGTGTGAGACAGTGGTGAACTGTGGCTATTGGACCTAGGCCTTCAGTGGGGGGAAAGTGTCTTCCAATATGTTTTACCAAATAAATAACAGAAACATCGCTTAATGCACCAACTAAATGAAAACAGGGCTGAGGCTGAGCCACACTTCGGGCTGCCACACACAGACAGCATCTGCACAGATAATACTACCAGCAACAACAACCACAGTGCTTACACAACCCATGGTAGCCGTACGCCATCACTATCACACTTTTACCAAAAGCGACAACAGTGACAAAGGATGTAAGTCTGACAGGCTCGTGATGTGACAGCAACCGTAATACCAGCACACTCGATGTAGGAAAAGCGCACTTTGTAAAACAAATAGGGCCAATAAAAAATGAAATCACTTCTCATTACCAAAAACTTTCATTCAGCACACAGTTTAAATGTTTCACCAATATACTTTTTTTCCAAAGAGATAGCTAACATCAAGAGAGCTGCAATAATAATAATAATTAAAAAAAAAGTTCCACTCATTAGATGCTGATCATTTGAAACTGAACTTCTTGTTGAAAGTTCATCTTGAAAAGGGTGAAGCTAACAAATGATCATCCTTTTCGATAACACACATTGCAGCCGCTACACACTTAACTAGCCAACAAACTCTAGCTAATTAGACCATGGGAAAATAGACCGCTACGAAAAATACACTACTGCTTGCTATTGCGACCTGTCGGCCTTCCATACGTTTTTGTAAAAATGGTCCCACCAATCACATTGCACGTCAAAATGTGATTTGTTGATTCCACTGTCACTACAAAATTATGCCCTAATACAGTTGAATGGTAGATGCCTTCTATCTAGCTTCTGACTTCCTAGCCAATGGCTGATTTAGCTAGCTTGATTTATCTCCCCAGAGACCGCCAAAGAAAATCCTCCTTTGGATATTTCTCTTTAGTGTTAACCCTTTCCTTTCCAACACAAATTGAAGAGATTAAATCAGAATACCATTGAAAATATAATTTGAATACTATTTACAATGCCTTCAGAAAGTATTCCTACACTCTTGAATTATTCCACATGTTGTGTTATAGCCAGAATTCAAAGGGATTCAATTGTTTTTCTTAATTAACTCATCAATACCCCATAATGACAAAGTGAAAACATTTTTACACATTTATTGTAAATGAAAAACAAAAAGTATTCACACCCTTGAGTCAATGCATGTTAGAATCACCTTTGGCAACGATTACACCTAGATTGTACAATATTTTTTAAATTCTTCAAGCTCTGTCAAGTTGGTGTTGATCATTGGTAGATGGCAAGACTTGAAAATGGCTATAGATTTAAGGTGATTTAAATACAAACTGTAACTAGGACACTCAGGAACATTCAATGTAATCTTGGTAAGCAACTCCAGTTTATATTTGGCCTGTTTAAGGTTATTTTCCTGCTGAAAAGTGAATGTCTCCCAGTGTCTGTTGGAAAGCAGACTGGACCAGGTGTTCCTCTTGGATTTTGCCTGTGCTTAGCTCTATTCCATTTCTTTTTATCCAACAAAACTCTAGTCCTTGCAGATGACAAGCATACTAATAACATGATGCAGCCACCACCATGCTTGAAAATATGAAGAGTGGTACTCCCTAATATGTTGTGTTGGATTTGCCCCAAACATAACGCTTTGTTTTTAGGGCATAAAGTAAATTTCTTTCCAACATTTTGCTGTTTTACTTTAGTGCCTTATTTAATGTTTTGGAATATTTATATTCTGTAAAGGCTTTTCACTGTCATTTAGGCATTGTGGAGTAACTAATGTTGTTTATACACTCGTTTTTTCCCATTAAACTCTAACCATTGGCCTCATGGTGAAATCCTTGAGCGGTTTCCTTCCTCTCCGGCAACTGAGTTAGGAAGGACGCCTGTGTCTTTGTAGTGACTGGGTGTATTTATACACCATCCAAAGCCTCATTACTAACTTCACCTTGCTCCAAGTGATATTCAATGTCTGCTTTTTTTTTAATATACCCATCTACCAAGCCATTCTTTGCGAGGCATTGGAAAACCTCCATGGTTTTTGTGGTTGAATCGGTGTTTAAAAATTCACTGTTCAACTGAGGGACTTTATGGATAACTGTACAGTATGTGTGGGTTACAGAGATGAGGAATCCATTCAAAAATCATGTTAAATACTATTGCACACAGAATGAGTCTATGCAACTTATGTGACTTGCTAAGCAAATCTTTACTCCTGAACTTATTTAGGCTTGCCATAACAAAGGGGTTGAATATGTATTGACTCAAGACATTTCAGCATCTAATTTTTATTTCACCTTTATTTAACCAGGTAGGCTAGTTGAGAACAAGTTCTCATTTGCAACTGCGACCTGGCCAAGATAAAGCATAGCAATTTGACACATACAACAACAGAGTGACACATGGAATTAACAAAACATACAGTCAATAATACAGTACAAAAAAAGAAAACAAAAAGTCTATATACAGTGTGGGCAAATGTAGTAAGATTAGGGAGGTAAGGCAATAAATAGGCCATGGTGGCGAAGTAATTACAATATAGCAATTAAACACTGTAATGGTAGATGTGCAGGAGATGAATGTGCAAGTAGAGATACTGGGGTGCAAAGGAGCAAGTTAAATAAAAAAATAAATACAGTATGGGAATGAGGTATTTATGAGATAGATGGGCTGTTTACAGATGGGCTATGTACAGGTGCAGTGATCTGTGAGCTGCTCTGACAGCTGGTGATTAAAGCTAGTGAGGGAGATATGAGTCTCCAGCTTCAGTGATTTTTGCAGTTCGTTCCAGTCATTGGCAGCAGTGAACTGGAAGGAAAGGCGACCAAAGAAGGAATTGGCTTTAGGGGTGACCAGTGAGATATACCTGCTGCAGCGCATGCTACGAGTGGGTGCTGCTATGGTGACCAGTGAGCTGAGATAAGGCGGGGCTTTACCTAGCAGAGACTTGTAGATAACCTGTAGCCAGTGGGTTTGGCGACGAGTATGACACGAGGGCCAACCAACGAGAGTGTACAGGTCGCAGTGGTGGGTAGTGTATGGGGCTTTGGTGACAAAACGGACAATACATTTGAAAACATAATTCTACTTTGACATTATGGGGTATTGTGTGTAGTCTAGTGTGACAAAATCTCAATTTAAATCAATTTTAAATTCAGCCTGTAACACAACAAAATGTAGAAAAAGGTCAAGTGGTATTAAGTTTCAATATTTACAATGCCTTCAGAAAGTAAATTTATACTTTAAAAACTGCAACAATTGTTTAATAAATCCTTACTCTGAAGGTGTAGAAAGCCCCCATGGTAGAGGCCTGCATTCCCGCGGGATGCCTTCCGAACTTGCTGGTCCTGACAGAGATCATTGCAGTGCGGTCTGCATTTTTCATGCTGCGGGTGGGAGCCGGCAGCCAGAAAGACGACTTTGGACTGAAAATATTTTTTGGATCCTGCAGAATATTTGGAAAATGGTCAACTTTCTGCTTTTTCTGCATTAGCTTACCTATTGTATTGTTGAGGACAAACTTGTTCCAAGGATCAGGCAGAGCTCATTTTCCAGTTTATAAGAGTTTATTCAAGCAATTGCGAGGAAGTTCCCCCTCAGGATAAAGCCAGAGAGTAACTTGATTATTTACAAGTCACAGTCTTTATATACTTAATCTACACAGAGCTGTTTAGACTTCCTAGGGAGGTAAGCTTACAAAAGAGATAAGGGGTGATTAGCTATACTCCCTTAAAGCATTAAAACAAATAAAAGCAGGTTTTAACCAGTTCTGTGTCTAAGATACGGCCCAGTACATCACTGGGGCCAAGCTTCCTGCCATCCAGGTCCTCTATACTAGGTGGTGTCAGAGGAAGGCCCCCCAAAAATTGTCAAAGACTCTGGTCACCAAAGTCTTAGACTTCTCTCTGCTACCGCACGGAAGCGGTACCAGTGCTTCAAGTCTAGGTCCAAAAGGCTCTTTAACAGCTTCTACCCCCAAGCCATAAGACTGCTGAACAATTATTCAAACGGACAAAAGGCACAGCACACCAACATTAAAACCTCATCACAACTGTAAAGTATGGTTGAGGGAGCATCACGGTTTGGGGCTGCTTTGCTGCCTCAGGGCCTGGACAGCTTGCTATCAGACGGAAAATGAATTTCCAAGTTTATCAAGACATTTTGCAGGATAACGTAAGGCTATCTGTCCGCCAATTGAAGCTCAAGATAAGTTGGGTGACTCAACAGGACAACGACCCAAAACGCAGAAGTAAATCAACAACAGAATGGTTTAAACAGAAGAAACTCCGCCTTCTGGAGTGGCGAAGTCAGAGTCCTGACCTCAACCCAATTGAGATGCTGTGGCATGACCTCAAGAGACCAGAAATCAAGAATATTGCTGAACTGAAACAGTTTGTAAAGGGGAATGGACCAAAATGTTGACCGTTGTGCAGGTCTGATCCGCAACTACAGAAAACATGTGGTTGAGGTTATTGCTGCCAGAGGGTCAACCAGTTATTAAATCCAAGGGTTCACATACTTTTCCCACCCTGCACTGTGAATGTTTACACGGTGTGTTCAATAAAGACATGAAAACGTATAATTGTGTGTGTTTGTAGAAATCCAGGTATTTCCAAAGGGTTCACATACTTTTTCTTGCCACTGTATTCGGTCTCATTGAAATAGAGTAGGCTGCCTATGCGTGGGCGGATAATCACGTGGCAGTTATCTTTCCAAGGAAATTAACTTAAAAGTGATTAGACTATAGTGGAGGGAGCGCAACAAAACGTGAGTCAAGGCGCATAAAAAAAAACTGATAATCATTGGAAAGGGAAAGACACAACGTGTGCTGCACAGGCTACCATGGTGAGTGAGCGTTGCACCAATGCAGTTTCTCTTGAGCTACGTCTTGAAAAATTTAAGTCTTTCCCCCAACTCTGCTCTCTTCAAACTACACCTAGCATATTGGCTGATATAATGGCCACTTCTGAATCTCTGGTAATTTAACCTATTTCTTAGGATGAATCAGTCCTGTGCAGATCTCTACCTCATGGTTCCTCACTGGTGTGAGATTAGTTTCAATGATAGGTGTTTGTTAATATCCCCTCCTGCTTGGCATGAGTTGAAAGGATAGAGAGGTGTGGCGGTAGCCAGGGCTACCTGCTGATGCATGCTGCTGTGTATCTGGGCTGGTGGTGCTGTTGTGAGCAGCAGGGCCAGCTGATGGGAAACGCAGGCCCCAACCTGGGCCCCATACATCCCTGGCCTTCCCTTCCTGGCCTGAGCAATACTAGTTCTTATCTGTGGGTTAGCAGCGGGCAGCACAGCTGGGTAGCAGCAGGTAGGATTCTAAATTCGAAAATTAGCCTTCGCTCATTTCTTTTGCTGAATACAGCACCAGGTGTAAACTGAGGGAGGTGGGTGACATGCTGCGTTAGAGAGATGATACTTTGTTGCTCCTTGCTGAAACAAGCAAGGTGTTGTAGCAAACAAGGCAACACCCTCCTTCCTGCAGCAGCAGCACATGCTGTCAAGAGCGGAGGAAAGGAGAAAATGTGTCTTAAAAACACACTGAATTTTCCTATTCAAAATAAAATCGGTGACCGTGGTCATTTGGCTGACCAATAACAGTCATCCCCGCATCTCCGTGGACTGAAGTAATTACCTTTTAGATGCTCATCTTTCCCCTGCATCTGTAAATGTCACTTTGAAATGGCTTCTTGGTTGTGACCTTTAAATTGAACAAAAGCTTCCACAGAGATCTGAGGTCATCTATATTCCCTTTTATCAGCCTGGTTGTACACAGACAGACACCACACAATATTCACTAGTGGCTAATGAGAGTCGCACTCACTCCCGCCATCTCCATCACCCTGTGTCAGTTTCCATTGAGGCTAAAGCAGACGAAAAAGAGAAAGAGAGCGAGTGAGAGAGCGATCACGCTGCTAGGTCTGTCCCCTGTTAGTCTACTTTAGCAGGGCTTCATAAAACAGAGCCTGCCTTTGAGTGGAAGGCACTTAACAAGCAACCAGTCCCACCACCATGCATTTACAATAATAATCCATTATTAAGGGTCGTTGTATTCCTGTTCAGTCTTTGTCTGCCGTTTCATGTCTTTCCTAATTGTCTGGGTTCAGCTTGGCAGAGTAGTGTAATTAGAGCGCCATACAACAACTGGCCATCCCACTGCCAATGACTGACTACTACCGCTTCCTCAGTCTCACAACCAACTTCCAAAATAACATCATTCATATGGTCTCTCTTTATAGGAACCATTCAACGTTTTACTGCAGCTCTCATGCGGTATCAAACATTTGGCTGACAAATCTGGGGTGTGTAACTGTATGTACTTTGTGATGTTCTCAAGGCAACACACAGAGACAGAGAAAGACAGGACCTGTCTGTCACCTAGGGTAAGGACAGAGGACCACTGGGAGAGGGACTCGGTGTAACAGGCTGCAGGGACAGGAAGTATCAAGTCTCACATAGCCATACCTCCAAATCACGTTGTTGGAAAATGTTGTATTAGCTGAAACGGCTAGAATGGTCTGCTGGATTCCAGCAGCTACATTTTGATTGGATGTTACATTTCAAGAACCTTCCCCCATATGCCTGTAGAAGGGGTGCTGCGAGTTGTGTTTGACACCGTTTTCTGAGTTGAAGACATTATAACTCCTCTGCTTGAAAAAAAAAAAAAAAAGCCATGTCTACCTACAAGCTATATTAACATTAGTGTATCAAGTGTGGCCAACAGTCTGCTATTTATTTCAATTGAAAGTCACCACAAACACGGCATAATTACCGTATTTTGATGGGGTTTTAATCTGCGATTTCCCGGCCATCCTCACACGCTGTTGCTCTTACGGCACTAGTGGCCACCTTTTGAGCGCCGCCCAAGCAATGCATTTGATTGGTTGGATGTGTTGTGAGGCGTCACTGGTTTCCACCCTTTTGTAGCTACTTTCTGCAATGCACTTTACCAGGCTTTCCAATTCGGGAAGCCTGGTTCTCAACAAGGCTAGGAAGTATCCATTCAAACAAGTTCACACTAGGCTGCACGCTGGTGCAAGTTTGTTCAGCTGATTGAGCATGGTTTGCGTAGTAGCCACTATCCATGTCAGCGATGGAGAGCGGAGTGGTTTTTAGAATAACGAATTAGTGTTAGGTGGTTGAGCAAAATCTAGATGTTTTCATTTTTTTTTAGACAAGTTCCACGTCCTACAAGACAGATCGGTTGAAGGATGGACGTGGGGTAGGAGTGACGCCATCTAAAGTAAGACAATGATTACGATCGCCATCTCTGAATTATGCAGATCTGAAGTCAGTGGCTGTAATGATGTTCAGAACACTTGGGCCTGAGGTCTTGGAGAATCATTGGAGGTGTAAATTGTTTCACCAGCTCAATGTCTACTTAACTTAAAAGAGACGAAAGAGAAACAATAAGTAGACCTAAAGCTGAACATGCACTAGTACTCCGGTTTGTATCATACATTTCTCAGTTCACTGTACTACCCACTGCAGGCAACTAGAGCAGAGATGAGAATCAGGTTAGAGACAGATAGTCCACACAGAGAATGAAAAATATGTAATCCTCTTTCACCATCATAGAATCGCCCAATAGTTGTGTCCAAGAGCCTAGCTCTTGGACACAAGGGATTGTTATCTTTCCTTCCAACTCATGTCTGGAGATAGGAATCTCATCACATACCAACATGACCCACATCTACAGCCTTTGAGATCCATCAGGTATTACAGCAGGGATGGGCAACTGAAGGCCCGTGGGCCACCCCTTTTGATGGCCCTCCGAACAATTTCCCCAAAAGTTACTCAAGCGAGTTAGAATACACAAGGTGCGATTTCGAGCTGTGGTTGTGCATCAGCAGTTTCTCTTATGTAAATCACTGATAGCTGACATGGGCATATTGACTTACAAAAATTTGATAGTTGGCCATAAAACTAATTTAGCAATCTAAACTTACCTGCCGGGGACCCCCCATTGATTTTGTTAGTCAGTCTCACTCAAATATAATATTAGAAGTTGCAAACATTTTTCTCCACCCTATGGCAAAATGCGTACAATTGCAGGAAATTAGCTCTAAAACAGCAAATTTTCCTTTCCGCCCCATGGCAAAATGAGTAGAAAGAATTACAAAATTAGATGTGGGTATGCAGACCCGCAAGCAACCGTGGCCCTTCATGATGAGTTCAGATTGTTTTGTGGCTCCCACCGCCTTCAAAGTTGCTCATCTCTTTATTACATCTATCAAGACTACCATCGCTGCTGTGTATCTGGACACAGCAGTAGGATTTTGCATTGTCAGTAGGCAGTGACATCACAGTGATGCTGTGGGTTACACAGAGAACATTTCTGACTGTTTACCCTTGATATCAAAGTTTGTCCTGCCCCCTCAAAACAAAGCTATTTCCACCACTGCTGCTACAGCCAAGCCCAGATAAAGTTACTTCCTCCCACTCACCCAGCGTTGTCCTTGCTTGGTGTAGCTTCGCTAAACAATCCACTTTGTTTCAGTTCCACAGTACATGGACACATAAAACACAGTTTACTGAACATACACATTCTTATGAGAAGGACACAGGCATGTATATTATTGCACACCAACACAATATGTAAGTGGTCATCAGTTCATTTGCTCTTCACTTTTAGTTAAATGTTAAAGGGTCACGAGACGTTTGCAATTAATGGGTTGTACAAAAAAACGACAAAAAACCATACAATTGGAACATGCTGCTCCAGAACCACTGCAGAACTTGATATGGGGTTGCTATTCATTATCGTGCTCATAACAGTAGAACATAAAGTACTGTATCAAAAAAGCTACAGATACCACCTGCCGATAGTGTGGAAAGAGCGGCTCGCTCTGCCTACTGTCTCCCTCTCTGAAATGTCACTACCCTGCCAAGCTAAACCCAGCAATTTGGAAGGAAAAACACGAATTGGCTCTGCGATGCCAAATGGCAGATAAAGACTGAACAGGAATACAACGATCCTTCATTAAGAGCGATGGGCCAGTAACAAAAAGGTAGAATCCCTATCTGACTAGGTTAAAAAACTGTCGATCTGCCCTTGAACGAGACACTTACCCCTAATTGCTCTTGTAGGTCGATCTGGATAAGAGCATCTGCTAAATGACTTCTTATTAACTGACTTGCCTAGTAAGGTCAGCTTCATGATTACAGTAAGAGCCATTCAAAGAGAATTTGAATTAAAAAAAGAAGATCAAGGTGTACTGTAACAGTTTGACACCATCAGGCTTCACTCTCCACATATACAGGGGCTCTCTTTCTGTGGTAACATCTGCAACATCCTCTGTGTCAGTTTGGCTGTAAAAAAGGTGGAATCTTCTTTATATCATTGTCGCCATAGTAACAAAGATCTGTGGTTAGCACAAGGCTGTTAGCCATGCATAAGTCCTTCTGCTGATATTTCCAAAATACAAATCTCACACTCCGCGTCCTACATATGAAGTTTATTTCCAAAACGCTATATCCACAAATGTTTCATATTTGGTGTTCACCATGGTGTTTTTCCACCAGAAGTGATTGCTTATGGGTAACTTCATGTATGTAAAATATTACGTTCTGATTTTATTACATGTTAGGTGTGTATTAAAGTGTACAACACTTTTGTTTAGCCTTAATGGAATGTTTGTATACTGTATATTTGACTGTGATAGGTGATTGTCTCACCTAGCTATCTTAAAATGAATGCACTTACTGTAAGTCGCTCTGGATAACAGCATCTGCTAAATTACTAAAATGTCAAATATAAATATTTTATCAGATCTCATATTACTGTATTGATTAATTTAATATATGTCACAAATGTAGAATGTGTACAGTTCTTTAAAAATGAAGTTCTTTTACATTTGACTGTAAAAGCTAGCACTGCTACTTATTTCTCTGAGCAGGAAATGTAGCGTTTGGCAAAAAAAATAAAAAATGATTTGTCTCTGAAATGAACCATCAAATGATAGATTTCAAACAAGTACATGTCTGTCATTGAACAACCCCATGCCATGGTTAGAGAGCTTTTTCACTATCTTTTTTTAAAATTCTTTAAAAACAAAAGCTAATTTGCCAACATTTCTGAAAATGGATATAATGTGTTTTGGAAAGAAACTCTTTGTATGTGTGACGCTGCACTGGAGTATGACATGAGGACAGAGAGTGTGTCCTAAATCACACCCTATTCCATATATAGTGCACTACTTTTTACCAGGGACCATAGAGCTCTGGTCCAAAGTAGTGCACTATAAAAGAGAATATGTTGCTATTTGGGATGATGACAGAGTGTTTGTTTCTCTGAGTGAGGATGCTAATGTCCCTCTAACATCAGAGCAGCCGCTACTCTACTTTACACACTGATTGCAGCTGAATCCTGTGGATAATTTATGATTACCAGGGGAGCTGTAGGGAGAGATGAAGATGTATTGTTGCTGATAGTGTGTGTGTGTGTGTGTGTGTGTGTGTGGTGGTAGAGCACATGAGGGTTAGTCTACAATGTGCTTGCTCTTACATGTTCAATGTGAATGGTACAGACCATACATGTTTAGGAAAGAGAATGGTTTCATAAGCTACCCTGGGGTGGCAGGGTAGCCTAGTGGTTAGAGTGTTGGACTTTTAAGCTGAAAGGTTGCAAGTTCAAATCCCCAAGTTGACAAGGTACAAATCTGTTGTTCTGCCCCTGAACAAGGCAGTTAACCCACTGTTCCTAGGCTGTCATTGAAAATAAGAATTTGTTCTTATTAACTGACTTGCCTAGTTAAATATGTTTTTTTTAATCTGGAACCTGGCATGGTACATCAGCTAAACTGCTGCATCCCTGGCACGGGCCATGTGGAGCAAACAGACGGTATGAGTACTGCAGCTAATCTAATGAAATGTGTGTCCAGATCTTTTATTTCCAAGACCTTTAAGGGTAATTATTGAACAGATGGCTTTCCCTGGGGCTACATACAACTTGCTGACATAAGTACATACAAATGGCACATTTGGGGCAGTGATAGTCCATTATGAATAGCTGTGTAGTAAAACAAGTCTGGATACGTTGAAGATATAAAAACCCAGGTCTGCTTTGGAAAAGCCTTTCTTGTATTACAAAACCCATGAGTTGCATCTGACTATCATGTTGAGAGGTCTTTTAGGCTGCTACAGTATATCACGGCCCTGAAAGCAATACTTGATGCAGAACACCGTAGGAATAGACCTGGTCTTCCTTGTTTCTTCTAGTGCAATTGGTTCTCTGAATCAGTTCAAGACCTCATTCACTCGGGCCTCCTACGTTATATTCGCTCAGTGTTTAGAGCAGATTGTGAGTGGTTTAACGTGGTAATAGAAGGAGAAATAAACAGTTCTCATTTACTCTCCCTCCCCCTCACCATCTGACACTGGAGGTCGTCTTATGCCTCCTACTACAGTCTTTGGTGCTTTGTACACCTGTGGTGCATTTATTACACACTGCTCCCTCCATGTAGTGTCCTAACCAGACGTTCAATTGGGAATTCAGAGGTGGGGGAGAACTGTTTGGAGGGGTTAGGGTAAGTGGGGAGCTGGGATTGAACATAAGGCTAGGGTTAGAGTTATCAAATGTTATTTGTCACATACACGTGTTTAGCAGATGTTATTGCGGGTGTAGCGAAATGCTTGTGTTTCTGGCGCCAACAGTGCAGTAATATCTAACAACGTCAAGATTAGGATTATGGCTAGGGTTGAACATGAAGCTAGGGTTAGGAATCGATGTACTGCTTTAGGCAATGTATTACCATTTTAGGGTTAGTACTTTTATCCTGGAGCTCGGCTCCGGGTAGCTCCGGCTCAACTTAACCACCAGTCCTAACGCTGTTTAAGCCCCCTGTTAAATGGATCATATAAATATTCCAGAGAGAAATATGTATGGTTGAGAGAGACCTGCTCATGTGGCTGGCAAGCCATCGACTTACTGTACTTCCTTATCCTCACTGGATGCTAATATTGTACGTGTACACTACCCCCTTAAGCACAGAGCTGGCCCCCGTCATGCACAGACCCAAGTACCGCGTTATCGTCTGTGTGCATCTACTGTATGAAAGAGTATTAGCCACACTTTACCTAGACGACAAGCCTGCCTCTGAGTTGTCAGATATATTTATTACAGAAATCTGAGTGATGTTTGGATAGAGGATTCAGAGTGAATGGTCCCTTCACATCATATTGCCTAGCCATACCACTGTGTAGTGCAGAGCAGTGGAATCGGCTACTGCACTATCAGGCCCTGGGAGGCTGTTGACCTACACTGTAAAGGGTTACCGAACATTTGACAGTAGCTTACAGGCAGCTCGTGGCAAGTCAAATTCTGTATTTCATATTACAATACACCTACTGTAATATACTGTATCAAAGCAAGTACTGTGTAATGACACAGTACAATACCATAACATTTACTGTAAGATTAAAAAAAGCTACCATAATCGGAATAAATAAATGGATGAATTAATGACATTCATTGAGGGACGGGGTTTGTATTTCACAGTATTTTACTCTAATTACAAGGTGGGGATTGGTGAAAGCTGTTTGGCTGCTAGGTAAAGTGTTCACAAACATTACAGCATATTAATTTGGATTTTGTGTTTAATAAAACAGGCTTCCAAACTGGCAGCAACTACAGGGCAAAACAGAGCAAAAGGACATGGCAAAGTGCTCAATCATTTAAGGTTTAAAAGGTCCCGAATAGTCATTCTGATGTAAAATAGTCTCTTTTTTTATACATCTCCTATTTGGCATGTCTTTTGTAATGCGGTTCACAGCAGTACTGATGGATGTGTTGACATGACAACTGTGTCAGAGTTTTGAATGTCCCTTCCCCCCTTTTGTTCCATGCTGGCTGAAGCCCTAGCTAGCCAGCACCTAGGTAACACCAGACACCGATGAAAGGGGAGACGTAAGTATCTTTGCCAAAGACTAAGTGTAAACTTTATTATATTATCTGACAACCTACAGTCAAATTATGGCACTAATAGAGTAGCTATCTAGTATATAAACAACGCCCCTCCGCAAACACCTTCTCCGATGTTGGTTACGAGGCGATACTTATTCAAATTTGGTAAGAATAGATCAAGTTACCATTAGTGAATTAAAATGAGAGTTAGGGTGATGTCACCCTATCCCGGGGTGAGGGCTGTTTCTAGGACGTCTTGGGTGGTGCGTTGGGCAGTGCCTGTGGAAAGGTCTGGGTCTTCGTTATTGTCTGGTGGAGGGGGTAGGTGGGTTTACAGATCTTGCAGATGGCTGTGCAGGTTGCGGCCAGATGGCCCAGTTGGTCGCAGTTCCTGCCTGCCATAGTAGTGGACGGAGCCTCTGTTTCCTAACGTGAGGGTGTTGGACTCCGCCCACTCCGGTTGGGTCCAGTCTTATCAGGATCAGCCATTTTAGTGCCCCAGTCCAGACGTTGTCTTCTTCCAGGACTTGGGCTGTGGCGGTCACTACATTTTGTCAGCTGGTCAAAGACTGCTGGTCTAACGGTAATTTACCATTAATTAACATAAACACGTTTAGCATCTCCAGGCCTCCACACATACAAGTAAAAATGATATTTTTTTCAATTTGGCAGCCATTGCGCATATGAAGGGGCTATGTTGAGCATAAAAGAGAATTTGAAACAGGTCCTATATGCTAGATTTAGAGTTATTTGTCAACTTTAGTTGTGAATAATACAAACCTTAGAATGTCTTAGGAATCAAAACATATGGGCTGCATGGTGCAGCTATAGGCTATTGATTTGAAAAAGTTGCAAAAAAAGCTTGCGTTCTGTTCCTTGCCTCAGGCTGCACAGCTGTTCTCTCATCAAGTGATCATATTTTCATCCATTAGACTACTCTCAATTGAATCTCGTATTTATTAATATGTCAAATTAGTATCAATTTAGAATGATGCATTATCAAATGGGCAGAAACAGGGGGGGGGGAAACATGGTATCTGTATGCACGAATAGTGAATGGAGGCCGCAAGCTTTCCCACCGGTCCGTTTTGTAGGCTACTTCGGTTTTATAGCTGAGCATGTGCTTAAGATGAGTAGCTGATAAATAAGACTTATTTCACTCCACACATCCACCACTGTTTTAGGAGCATGGTCTCGCAGCCCCAACAGATGATATTCTGCCAAACTCTGTATGCCATGGGCTCTCCAACCTTGTTCCTGCACCTACCCAGTGCTTCATTTGGGAACCAAGTAAAATCTGTTCGGTAACGTCGATAGTAACATGTTTTCTCAACTAAACATATTTCCCTAAACTGTTGACAGCCCGTCTGCGCACTCGGGAATGGATTAAAGGAGAGAGGATATGGAAACGCATGGTGATGAGATTCTGTATAGCTGTCACCCAATTATGAAAATATAAATATGCCCTATTACTAGGGTATTCAAAATCAAATTGTACGCTAACTGTAAGCTGCGCTGCACAATCAATGAACCAACAGCGTCGCCTAGGGCTTGCTATATGTTCTCTCCCACACTCATTGATAGCAATTTTGGAGTGTAGCATAAAGTAACCAGTCCATCCAGTATGCATAATACAGTCCACACTCAAAGGTGATTACTCAAATGTATTTAATTTGAGTATAGGCTAGACCAATTATGTACCAAAGACATCTTAAATCAGTTTTGTTTTATCTTTTTCTGACATGCATAATATGCAATGGGCTATGTATTGTATAATAGCACAATCATAACCTTAAGTGCTGTCCATTTTGTTCTGTTAGGCCTTGAAACATCCACAACCACCATGTTTTACACTCAGAATTTCAAAAGCAGGTTGAAACTTTCTTCAAATTGATCATCACAGTGAGGTGAGTTTTAAAAGTACTATAGGCCTTCTGTTTTGGTGATCAGTGTTTGATGTGATTTCCTTTTGCATTTGCATTGATGTTAGAGTGGTTAGAGGGACAATAGAGCCCTGAGTACCAGGCCATTAGGACCTGCTGGTCATTAGCAAGTTGTGTACCAACAAAGTATGTCCAGAGTGCATAAAAGGAGCTTACCATGGCTCACGTGGAATTTTACTGCGGTCATGACTGCCTGTGTGACCGTAATACGGTCACCACAACAGCCCTATCCAGGACCCTCCTAGCTCCTGACTTGACAGTGGCGAACCTGCATAACCAAACGTATATGTCGTAGTTCTGGATGCATTCATTGTGAAACTGTACTGTAACTTCCTTCTATTCTGTGTCGGAAAGGGGATATGCGCAGAGTTTTTTAAATGGGGCTGAATCTTTGCACTTTCTGAATTGTGACCAGAACTGTTATAGTAACTGGGGTGGGGGGGCTTCAAATGATTGGCTGTGGCACTAGGAGTTTCAACAGGCAGTTCAGGTCAGATGGCAAAAAGCCCGTACCTCTGGAGAACTGCCCTGCTGAATTCCAGGCGGGCCATGGTTTCTGGTCTGGCAGTTGTTGCTGCTGCTCCCCGGCGATTGGCTGCTCCATCTTCGGCAGCCTCCTCATTGGGGATCAGCGTCAGTCTCACTGCATTGTAGCGGAATATCACTCATGGGTTCAACATGGTCATCTTGTTCAGGTGCTTTTTGGGTCTGCTCAAGTCCTACAGGGGGAGGAAGAACAAACCTCAAAGTGGGCAGACACACCTGGAAGCCCGTGACACATAGGTCCATGTAGGAACTCCCTTGTGGTCTGCTCGCTCCAGGCATAGGCTGGTGTCTTTGGTCCTTCCTCCATGCCTCTGGTTCTGGTGGTAATGCTGTCTGGTCTACTCCGGGTGGTTGGCAGTCTGCTGGTCCAGGTCTGGTCGTTGGTGGCCTGAGGAGGGCAGATGGAAAAAAAAGTCAGGGGAGGGCTGCAGGCCAAGGGAAGAGGCGGTAAGGCTCGCCTAGGCAGCACTCTACTCGCCTCAAGGCCTGCATTCCGTCGTTTCCTCAGGCACCTGGTCCGTTAGTGGTTCTGGATGCTGTGGGGGTCCGGGCTACTCCGTGGACTGGGGAGTCAGGTCAGGTGTGGTCAAGCCGCTTACTTTTCCATATTCCCCAGTCCTTCCCGGTCAAGCCATTGTTACTGTTGCTGCCTCCTGGTCCATCCAAAGAAAATTATAGAAGAAAGAGTAGTGAAAGGGATACAACCCCAGAAAATCTCCACCGCGCACGGTTTTGCGTAATCAAGAGAAACGAGTCGTTTTAAAACATGATTTAGGACTTGCTGCCACTCCAAATCAGTACCCTATACAGTTTAAATTGACAGAGCACAATAACCAAATAAACTCAGCAAAAAAGAAAATGTCCTCTCGCTGTCAACTGCATTTATTTTCAGCAAATGTAACATGTGTAAATATTTGTATTAACATATGATTCAACAAATAAGACAAACTGAACAAGTTCCACAGACATGTGACTAACAGAAATGGAATAATGTGTCCCTGAACAAAGGGGGAGGGGAGGGGTCAAAATCAAAAGTAACAGTCAGTATCTGGTGTGGCAACCAGCTGCATTAAGTACTGCAGTGCATCTCCACCTAATGGACTGCACCAGATTTTCCAGTTCTTGCTGTGAGATGTTACCCCACTCGTCCACCAAGGTACCTGCAAGTTCCCGGACATTTCTGAGGGGAATGGCCCTAGCCCTCACCCTCAGATCCAACAGTTTCCAGACGTGCTCAATGGGATTGAGATCCGGGCTCTTCGCTGACCATGGCAGAACACTGACATTCCGGTCTTGCAGGAAATCACTCACAGAATGAACAGTATGGCTCGTGGCATTGTCATGCTGGAGGGTCATGTCAGGATGAGCCTGCAGGAAGGGTACCACATGAGGGACGAGGATGTCTTCCCTGTAACGCACAGCATTGAGATTGCCTGCAATAACAAGCTCAGTCCGATGATGCTGTGACACACCGCCCCAGACCATGATGGACCCTCCACCTCCAAATTGATCCTGCTCCAGAGTACAGGCCTCGGTGTAACGCTCATTCCTTCGACGATAAACACAAATCCGACCATCACCCCTGGTGAGACAAAACCGCGACTCATCAGTGAAGAGCACTTTTTGCCAGTCCTGTCTGGTCCAGCGAAGGTGAGTTTGTGCCCATAGGCGACGTTGTTGCCGGTGATGTCTGGTGAGGTCTGTGGAACTTGTTCAGTTTATGTCTCAGTTGTTGAGTCTTGTTATGTTCATACAAATATTTACACATGTTAAAACCTCTTATGGACAGACGTTCCGCTAGCGGAACGCCTCACCAATATCCAATGGTAGTGCCTGGCGCGAAATACGAAAAACCTTAAAAATGCTATAATTTCAATTTCTCAAACATATGACTATTTTACACCATTTGAAAGATAAGACTCTCATTTATCTAACCACATTGTCCGATTTCAAAAAGGCTTTACAGCAAAAGCAAAACATTAGATTATGTCAGGAGAGTACCCAGCCAGAAATAATCACACACCCATTTTTCAAGCTAGCATATATGTCACAAAAACCAAAATCACAGCTAAAGGCAGCACTAACCTTTAACCTGTTGGGGATAGGGGGCAGTATTTGCACGGCCGGATAAAAAACGTACCCGATTTAATCTGGTTACTACTCCTGCCCAGTAACTAGAATATGCATATAATTATTGGCTTTGGATAGAAAACACCCTAAAGTTTCTAAAACTGTTTCAATGGTGAAACAGGAAAGGGCCTTCCCCAAACTGTTGCCAGAAAGTTACAAGCACAGAAAAGTCTAGAAATCCACATATTTTCATTTCATTTGCAAAAACTCTGCAATCTCTGACTTCTGGTCCCACAGCCTTTTAAGCACCTTCCCCAAACTCAGCCATCTCACATTTGTGTGATAGGGGAGATCTGCATCCCCCGACTCTGTCTCTTCCAACAGTGAGACAAAGTGCCTGTGGTTTAATGATTTTGCTCTTATAAAGTTTACCATTTTGTCACATCTTCTCCTGCTCCTCCGGCGTAAGACGTTGCTGGAATACTAACCACCGGTCCTGGGATTCATCATTACGCACACCTGGCACTCATCATTATGCGCGCCTGTCAATCATTATGATTTTCACCTGGACTTCATTACCTTCATCATTTCCTCTTCTTTATATGTCACTCTCTTATGTTCACTCACCAGTTGGTATTATTCTTGTGTACTGGCGTGTAGCCACATGGAATTGTCTCGTTCATGTTTTTGTTGTTTTATTGAACGTTTCACCTGCTTCCCGACTCACAGCTCCATTATTACACACTTTTGTGACTGCATTACACAGCATGGCTCATTTTCAGAACACATTTACAGAGCACCTCCTGATGAATAATGCAATGCAGGAAAATTATTTTCTGATCTGGGTTCAGCTCAGCTACTTGATCTTGTATCCTTTTCAAAAGGCCAATGTTTTTTCCTGTGAAGTTTGGGCACGCATCAGTGGTCACACTGGATATCTTTTCAAAACTTAGTCCCAGCTTTGCCACACACTTATTAACATCCTCCAATAAATCTTTCCCTGTGGTTGTGCTCTTCATTGACTGCACTGAAGCAAGCTCCTCTGTAATTTAAAAGTCTGGGGTTATGCCTCGTAAGAATATCAACAACTGCCCTTTGTCACGAACATCACTGCTCTCATACCTTGTCTTTCAACTGTTGTTCCACATTCTCTGCGATGTCCTCAACATGCCATGTCACTGTTCGTCTTGACAGGGAAACATTTTCAAACAGCTCTTTCTTGTCGGGGCAAAGTATTGCTTCAGAGTCAATTAAACATTCTTTAATGAATTCGCCCTCTGTGAATGGCTTGCTATGTTTAGCAATTTTGCGGGACAGTACATAGCTAGCTCTCGCAATTCCGTTGTTTACTGAATGCAGTTTTGTGAAAAGTCCTTGCTGCTTTTGCAACTGAGAAAGCAACGCTTTCGATGCACTTGCACTCTGCTCAGAAGACATATTCCTATATTTCTCTGCATGCTTCGTCTGGGAGTGTCATAGGCGTCGATGAAAGGGGACCAAAGCGCAGCGGGTATAGTGCTCATCTTCTTATATTATCGTAATAAAGTGAACACTTAAACAAAAATAACAAACCGACAATCAACAGTTCCGTAAGGTTCTCAGACTTTACAGGAAACAACCAAACCCCAAAACACACAAAAACAACACCCCCCTGCCACGCCCTGACCATACTACAATGACCAATGCCCCCTTTACTGGTTAGGACGTGACAGGGAGTGTCGGGACAAGTTGTAGTCTTTCAAGACAGCGGCGCTCTCTTTGCACACTAAGTGCACAGCTTTCCCTGATGCCTCAATAAAAAAATATTTCTATGTCCACTCTAGCTGGAACACCCAACATTCCTTGTCTACTTTCCTTTTCTTTGAAATCTTGGAAAAACAAATTATTGCTCAATTTCTAGCTAGCTACTATTTGTAACTGTGACGTGTGTGTCAGCCTGTCAGTCACTGTCTGTCCTCGTGCAGTTATTTATACGTGCCTTCAAAATAAATGACCCACAAGCTGTGGGAGTTAAATCGTTACACAAAGCCGAGTATTCATTGGGGTTTTCATTTGAATAACAAATACGTTTTTCAAAACTTTGTGATCTGAGCATGATTCCGCGGGCCGTATTCAACCTGTGATTAAATGTTTTCCACACACATAGCTACGTGTAGCCTATTTAGACACCAGGTCCCCACAATTTTCTTCCACACCAAATAGCCTGAAGCCACAGGGTTCTTCTCACAGGCTGTATTTCTCTACGTGGGAGCATTGCGAACATAAGGTCAAGATTTTTTTACCTAGTTACAATAACACAGCAGCTTTTCGGCATGTTTTGTCATTTCTGTATAACAAAAAAAATCAACTATGAAGTTAGCTTTTTTACAATGGGGGTCAATGGGCATGGTCGAGGGGAATTCCTTCTTATGACATGAACACAGACTCGGAGTATCAACTCCTAGCTGAATTCTACGTCACTGCTACTGACAAATCACATGCCATCAATCATCTAAAAGTAATCTAAAATAATTAATTACGTTTTTTTTACAATCGCTAGGACCCATTTCTCAATACTTAGGTCACTTTTTCAAAACTTTTCACACAGTTCTCTTTCAGCTTGGCACAGCAGTTCATTTCACATCCAAAATGCACTAAAACTACCAAAACACTTCATACATGTCTCAAATCAACTCATTCTTCCATAACACTAGTAAAGGTTGTCACCCAACAAGTACACTTTGTCACTCATAAAACAATGACCTAAAAAACACTAACAGGTAGCATTACACAATGTTTTATTTAGTCAAATTTCTTTGCAAAACAAGAATGACACCTCTCTGTTGTTTAGAATTCACTGCAGTATATGTTACAGGAATGAATCAGACATGATGCAATATGCTTGTAACGGTCGTCGTATGGAGTAGACCAAGGCGCAGCAGGTTGAGTGTTCATATTTACTTTTATTGAGACACTTAAAAAAAAAAAAAAAAAAAAAGAAGAAGACGAACAACAACAAACAGTCTTGCAGGCTACACACAGCAATGCAAAAACAACTTCCCACAAAAGACAGGTGAAAATAGGGCTACCTAAGTATGACTCCCAATCAGCAACAACGATGTACAGCTGTTCCAGATTGAGAGCCATACCAGGCCAACAAAGAAATACACAACATAGAAAAACCATAGAAATACAAAACATAGAACAATACCCAAAAACCCCGGAACACATAAAACAAACACCCCTCTTACATAAATACATATCCCAACAAACCCCGAACCACATAAAACAAACACCTGCCACGTCCTGACCAAACTACAATAACAAATAACCCCTTTACTGGTCAGGACGTGACAATGCTTCAATATGCTTTATGTCATTTTTTGGCATTGAGTGATTCCAAAAATACAAGAATTTGTATATACACCATCTACTGATACAGATACAGTAGCAATTCTAGTCAACCCTGTATTTGGCCACAGGTACTCATCCACATCACATCTTATGTCATCTTGGGCAATACACATTTGATCATGTGGTTGGTGGTCATAAGCCTTCCACCTCCATGTGGAAAACAATTCCTCTATGGGGTTGATGAATGGAGAGTAAGGTGGGAGGAAAAGCGACACCATCCTGGGGTGGGCTGCAAACCCTTCTGTGGCTGCACGGGAGTGATGAAATGCCACATTGTCCCATACAATTACAAACGTTGGCCGATTTCGCCTCACTTCAACCCTTCCTCACCTGGCACAACCCTTCCATAGAGGTCATCCAGGAATGAAATGAGGCCCAATTATCGGTTTGTGTAACAGCAATCCATCAGAGGATATTTCTGCACACATTGTGATGTTGGCACCCCTCTGGCCCGGGACATCAACTGTGGCTCTTTTCCCAATCACATTTGTTCCTCGCCGCAAAGATGAATATGTGGGGTGTTTGCCTGGCTTCAATCTCCATGACTCTCTAAAATAAATCCACAAGGCAACATAAGAGTTAGGCTATTATGGTAGTTTACATTATACCTAAAAACATGCCTCTTCTCGGTTTGGTTTTGTTCAAAACCAGTTCTGTATTTTATAGTCATCTTACCTGGACTTATTGGTTCCTGAGTTGCTTGACTCGTTCAGAGTTCCTCTCAAAGGGGACAGTGTACAACTGCTTCAGCCTGACTTGATGTTGTTTCAGGACTCTAGAAATAGTTGTCATGCTTACATTGTGAATATTTCCAAATGTAATGTTGTCTGCTAACACTCTGTCCCGAATCTCTGTTTTGGGTTATGTTCTATGTTTTTTGTATTTCTATGTTCTCTCTAGTTTAGTATTTCTATGTTAGGTAATTGGGTGTTGGACTCTCAATTGGAGGCAGGTGTTTGTAGTTGCCTTTGATTGAGAGTCCTATATATAGGTATGTGTTTTGTGGGAGATTGTTCTGTGTATAGCCTTGTGCCTTACCAGGCTGTTATTCGTCGTTGTGTCTTTTGTGTACGTGTTTATTTTGGTTTCTTTTCTTTAATAAAGAAGATGAGTGCACATTTCCCCGCTGCGTCTTGGTCCGCTTTATCCGACGACAACCGTTACAGCCTCTCATTGATAGACCATGATTTATTACATGATCAATAATAGTAGCCCTAATCTCATCTGAGACTACAGCTCTTGATCTTCCTCTCAGTCTTCTTATACCACGCGTACGTACTCCTCTCCTTCTCCCAGCCACTCTTCTTTCTCTATCAGCCACTTCTCTATATCTGTCTGGGTCCATGTTTACATTACAGTACAGCATTATTCCTAAGATGTCCCCTTTTGTATAGATGGTAATGAAATTGAAAGACTAACACCTGGGTAGGTGTTCAGCTACAATGGGAATCAGCTGTGGTTGGTCTAATTGTTTTCATAGTATTTAATCGTTTAGATTTGGAATATATTTCAATACAGTATTACTGTCTTATTTAATTTTGTGTTATGTTAGGTTTTGAACTTAAGTTTAACAGTTTTGAAAAGAGTATGTAAACGTGTGCAAATTGGCCTGTAGGTACATAGAGTTTTGGTGGTGGTTGTGTCTGAGTGAGAAAAGAATTCATGAAATTTGAAAGATGTAGTCATTGAATGCATTTTGTGCCAAAGCAATGAAAAATGATCCACAGTTTAGCCCACATAGACTGCTGTTGTGCTCACTGTGTGAAGAGTTCTGAAAAAGTGACCTAAGTATTGAGAAATGGGTCCTAGCGATTGTAAAAAACTGTAATAGAGGTCTGTTTGCCATAGATGGCCAAGATGAATATGAGATGAAAGGAGAGTTCCTACCATGTTCAGGAAGCCAAGCTAGAGCTCTGTGTGACGTGGGGGCAGACATTTTGATCAAGAGAGACCTTTATAAAATATGCACATAAAAATATGTATTTTACAGTTATAAGGAAGGTAAAATCTAATAGTTATTTTTTAGTTTCATTATACTATATTTGGAAAGAATATAAGTCATTTCAAGACTTATTCAAACAGTTTTGTTGAATAGGAAGAAATACATATAAAATATTTAATGTTTTTTATATTGTTATCATATTTGTACTGTGTACTTGATCTTGTGTCCTCAAAAGTGACTACACCTCAGCAGTTTATAACACTTTTTTACCAGAAAGGTGAGATGTGAACCTTTCTTGGAGTATGCAGCATTACTAGTTATTGTTTATGGCCCTCTCATGAATAATAAATAATCACTTTTGGGGATTACGTAGATTACATTCCCCGCTGTTACAAAGGCATAGGTGTGCCTTTGTCAGTTAATGCAGCACGGCTTGAAATGCTGCTCATCCAATCAGCATCCAGGATCCAAACAACCTGTTTTATAATAAAGACAATTATTGGCTAATCACACCTGTTTAGTATGTCATACATTTTTGGATCCCATTGATAATTCAGTGTCTAAATCCAAAGTGTCACTTTGTGTTACTCAATTTAATTTGCACATTGTGAGCAAAATTATGAATCAATACACAGTAAATAATTGTTAAGGGGTTTAATGACCTTAGATTTGAGGATCTGTGGCCTCCGTTCAAGAAAATTCTCAATAACCTAAAATACAATATCTCATTGGTGTTTCTACTGCTACTGGTGACACAATGCTATCCTAATAGTAAAAAAAGTAAGTTATTAAGCTGCCATATTAGTTGATATAGAATGGGAAGATATACCCAAATACATACTAGAAAAAATAAGTTCATTTTTTTCCCAAAATGCCATGCCCAAATGCCACCGAAATTCAAGAACGACCCTTATGTTAGCTAGTGTGGTTATGAATCTGGTGCGGCTGAAAGGGAGTTGGAAATTCAAGGTTGTGTGTGTGTGTGTGTGTGTGTGTGTGTGTGTGTGTGTGTGTGTGTGTGTGTGTGTGTGTGTGTGTGTGTGTGTGTGTGTGTGTGTGTGTGTGTTTGACAGATGGATACAGAGGAATTTTCCTCATGTTTAGTCTGTGCCAAAGCGAGGTCCTGTGAAAAGTGGAGGAATGTCAGACATAGAATTGAACAATTCTCAGATTTATTAGAGGCCAAATTATTCATCTGGAGAGCTGAGTATACAGTATTTTCTCTTACTTCATCTGAGCACAACCATCAGGCACATTTTATTTCAGCAGTAGTAGGCTATTTGGATTATTATCTGTGAGCGTCAATAAGTATTGCATCATGTTGCTATGTAAAAACAAAGTGTGAAGTAGTCAATAATATATATTTCTCCACCTCACTAAAAACTCTTTCTATTCGTCAGGGATACTCAGCGCAATACAGGGGAAAACAACTATGCTTACAACTCTAACTGCTGTAAATAATTTCACGACTACTTGTGTTAGTCTCTCCTCTGTGCAGTGAGCACAGAGCCTGGAGCAGCAAATAGCCATGGCGTCATTGTTGTTGTGTGTCTTGTTCAATGTCACAAACCCCTGGAGGTGCTTAACCTTTAATGGCAATAACAGCCAGGCTGGATGTGAGCAGTCGTGAAACACTGCACTGCTGGGAGTGGTGCTGGATGGGTAGGGAGGGATGGGATGGGACTGGGGGACTAGGAAGACAGCAGACTATGATAGGCTATGAATCACAGGAGGTTGGTGGCACCTTAATTGGGGAGGACGGGCTGGGGGTAATGGCTGGAGTGGAATGGTATCAACTACATCAAACACATGGTTTCCATGTGTTCAATGCCATTTCATTCGCTTCGTTCCAGCAATTATTATGAGCTGTCCTATGGCTGTGGCGGTCATGAAATTCTGTCAGCAAATAACTGCCGGTGTCACGGTAATTTCTCCCTAATTAACATAAACACATTGAGCATGTCTAATAAATCCATTTAAATAGCCTACACCGTCATAATAAATCCATGATTTATGTTAGACAGGACTAAAGAAACACTATCTTACCCGTATACATAATAGATGGACACGTCTCCTGTCGGATGCCATGGTTTCCCTTAGTTTGAAGATGTAATCCGGAGACAAGTGTTTTCTCCATCTCCTTAGCTATCATACTCGAATTCCACTGATTTCAAAACGTGGTCCCCTAGAAAGTGGAGAGCAACACTTATGCAGTTTTACTACATGATACATTTAAAAAAAAGCTTTACATAGACATACTAACCAGCTTAAATAGACAGAAGCATGCTATATGGCAGACCAATCCAAACTCATCTCTCGGCATGTCCAGTCCACTCATTATCTCAGCCAATCATGGCTAGGGGAAGGTTGATGGCTTTTTCTGTGGCTAAACCAACAGGCTCATAATTTAACACTTTTATTCATATTTACATATGGCATACACGTCTGTTATTAAGGCACATGAAAGTTCACATGTTCGAGAAGGCATTTCAGCCCAAAAAAACACATTTTGATTTAAAAAAAAGTTATTGTTCAAAACGGCTCTCCTGTGAAGTAGTGACCCATGACATACGTCTAGTTTCCTGAAACGTGTCACATATGCTGGGATGTGTGACTGTGGAGTGAGGCCACAGCTGAGAGGGTAAGGGGAGGAACAGAGTGGTTGTAACTAGGGCTGTCCCCGACAAAATTTGGTCGACCGAGAGTCGTCTGTTCTTTCGACCAATCGATTGGTCTAAATATTCTTACGTGTTTTTTTCCATATACAGACACACCCTATGTTTTAATAAAATCAACATATATGTAGGCTACTGAGTTTGTCAGATCCTTCCCTCTCCTCCTCCTGCTGCTGCCAACCTTCCGTTTTTCTCCTGAAGTTGCTGGTAATGGGCTACACCAGCGGTCAGCAACCTTTTCCATTTGGAGTGCCAATTTATCGTACCATTTCTACTGCGTGCCAGTTATGATTTTCGTAATCACATTTTCGCGGGACAGTTTGAATTAATTTATAATAAAGTCTTCATATCTCAAAATCAATGTCATGTGGTTCTTCAAAATTTCGAAATGAAAATAATACAAATCTAAAAGTAACTTATTTTTCCATTGCCAATATGTAAAATGTGCCTGCATAAAGCCAACAAATAAAAACATTGCACCCTGCAGGTAGACAATATCCTGATAAAAATAAATATTCTATAAATCATATATAAAAACATTGTATCAGCTATCAACTTGGTCCAGCTCGAAGATGGTGCTAGCAAACTTACAACATTATATAAAATATATTGAGCCCTCAGTTTCCCGCGCCAGTAAGCTCCTGACAGACACAGCTGTAGGCTATTTGCGCAAGGGATAAGAAGTAATTACGGAGGCCTATTTTATGACGTTTACACGGGATCAGAACATGACATTTTTTCCCCCCTTTAATGCTGAGTGGTTATCGAAAGGTAGAGAGCTGAAAATCATTTTTAAATAGGCTACATTGAGGAACTATTGTCATTCTCAATGGATGTAAAAACAAGACTTTGCTTACTTGATGTTTGAGGTGAAGAAAAAATTACTTTGAGAAGCTCCACAGTGGTGGGCGCATTCATAGGCCTACATTTGCTCGCAGGCCAGGTAGCCTAGGCCTACTTCTATACGTAATCAGGTGCGTTTCCTTTCTGAAGATTGACAGGAGAGCTCCAAACCAAAGACAATGAATAAATTGACATCTCGTAAATGGAATGAAATAAATCAAAACCTGTTTCTCACAAGTGTAGCTTAGGCTGTGTGCTCTACATACAACGTGTCCACTCCAACAATGGGAATGTTAAGACTGTCATAATAATATATTGAATGCATTAATAGAAATTACTGTCACTAAATAAACATTGTAGATGAGAAATTATGGGAATGAACTGGCCTACTACTGGTGTGCCATCTCTGCAGCCTCTGCAATGGATTAGTCCACTCAGACAGGCGTGAATCAGACAGGTGTCTCGTGTGCCATAAAAAAGTATATATATTTGTGACTGCTCGACTAACAGCCTATCGATCAAACAAATGACCAGTCGACTAAATGGGGTCAGCCCTAGTTATGACGCTCCGATTGCTTTTAATCAGAGGAAAGACAGGGCTCCTCCAATGAGAGAACAGTTAAAGTGTTTTGGGACACAGATGTTGTACTACAAGTCCCTTTTTGAAGATGAGGGGAGAGGTGGGTGAAGGTGCCAAGAGTGATGTGATTGTCCTGTCTGCTCACCTGTCCTGCCTGTCTGCTGACCTGTCAGAAAATGTGAAATTCAGAGCAGGAGTGAAGTAAACTGTGTTAAGGAGATACATTCAACAGTAGGAAACTGTTAATGTATATGAGAGAGCCCATACGGAAAAAATAACATTTAAAATATGTTTTTAGATACAAAATGTAGGATATACAGTATGTGACATTTTTTTAATTGCTAAAATAATTGTATTTCCAACATATATTAAGGAATGTATTTCAAATGTATATCACATTATAAGTTAAATGCATCGGAAAATGTATTTAATGTATTTCAAAATTAATTCTGAAATACATTAAAGAATGTATTTAAGAATATATTTGCACGTGTAGTAAAAAGAGCCAAACTTCCTGTCCCTATCATTTAAAAGTATTTTGTAAGAAATATATATTTTTGTTAAAATATATAGCAAATATAAAACATTTGCCAAATCATATTGTAACAGTTAAACTTTAGTAGGCTCTTTGGTATCACATGCATGTATCATGCTCATTAAGACTACAGAACTGGCAGTGTACAAGCGTAACCTTTAATCTTCTTCTTCTGTTTTGGTATCATGGCGTTCACACATTTATTTGTGCATCACGCTAGCTACTATGTGTGTAGTCGATCATGGTACATTTTGTGATAAAAAAATAAAAAGGGGGAAAGGAAGAAATTGCACCACCGACTAACCCTACACCTAGTATATAACACTACTAATATATAGATATACACACATGCACACACTACCAGCCAAAAGTTTTAGAATACCTACTCAGTCAAGGGTTTTTCTTTATTTTTATTATTTTCTACATTGCAGAATACTAGTGAAGACATCAAAACTATGAAATAACACATATGGAATCATGTAGTAACCAACAAAGTGTAAAACAAATCAAAATATGTTTTATATTTGAAATTCTTCAAATAGCCATCCTTTGCCTTAATGACAGCTTTGCACACTCTTATCATTATATCAACCAGCTTCACCTGGAATGCTTTTCCAACAGTCTTGAAGGAGTTCCCACATATTCTGATTACTTGTTGGCTGCTTTTCCTTCACTTTGCGGTCCTCATGAGAGCCAGTTTCATCATAGCACTTGATAGTTTTTGAAACTGCACTTGAAGAAACTTTCAAAGTTCTTGAAATTTTCCATGTTGACTGACCTTCATGTCTTAACCTCTCTCGGGTATGTGGGACGAAATCGTCCCACCTAGTCAGCCAGTGGAATCGAGTGGCGCGATATTCAAAAAGCTTAAAAATGCTATAACTTCAATTTCTCAAACATATGACTATTTTACACCATTTTAAAGACAAGACTCTCGTTAATCTAACCACATTGTCCGATTTCAAAAAGGCTTTACAATGAAAGCAAAACATTAGATTATGTCAGGAGAGTACCCAGCCAGAAATAATCACACACCCATTTTTCAAGCTAGCATATAATGTCACAAAAAACAAAACCACAGCTAAATGCAGAACTAACCTTTGATGATCTTCATCAGATGACACTCCTAGGACATTATGTTATACAATACATGCATGTTTTGTTCAATCAAGTTCATATTTATATCAATAACCAGCTTTTTACATTAGCATGTGACGTTCAGAACTAGCAAACATACCGAAAACTTCTGGTGAATTTACTAAATTACTCATGATAAACGTTCACAAAAAACATAACAATTATTTTAAGAATTATAGATACAGAACTCCTTTATGCAATCGCAGTGTCAGATTTTAAAATAGCTTTTCGGCAAAAGCACATTTTGCAATATTCTCAGTAGATAGCTTGCCATCACGGGCTAGCTAATTTGACACCCACCAAGTTTGGCGTTCACTAAACTCAGAATTACTATAAGAAAAATTGGATTACCTTTGCTGTTCTTCGTCAGAATGCACTCCCAGGACTTCTACTTCATCCACAAATGTTGTTTTGGTTCAAAATAATCCATAGTTATGTTCAAATATCCTCTGTTTTGTCTGTGCGTTCAGGTCCCTATCCGAACGGTGACGCGCGGACGCATGTCGTGACAAAAAAATTCTAAATATTCCATTACCGTACTTCGAAGCATGTCAAACGCTGTTTAAAATCAATTTTTATGCGATTTTTCTCGTAAAATAGCGATAATATTCCAACCGGGAGAAGTTGTTTTCGTTCAAAGACTCAAAGAAGAAAATGGACTCTTCATGTGCACGCGCACCCCCGTTTCATTGTACTCAGATCGACCACTATCCAAATGCGCTACTGTTTTTCAGCCAGGGACTGCAGAGTCATCATTCTCCGTTCTGGCGCCTTCTGAGAGCCTATGGGAGCCTTAGAAAATGTCACGTTACAGCAGAGATCCTCTATTTTCCATAAAGAGGCTATAGAAGGCCAAGAAATGGTCAGAGAGGGCACTTCCTGTATGCAATCTTCTCAGGTTTTGGCCTGCCATATGAGTTCTGTTATACTCACAGACACCATTCAAACAGTTTTAGAAACTTTAGGGTGTTTTCTATCCAAATCAAACAATTATATGCATATTTTAGTTTCTGGGCAGGAGTAATAACCAGATTAAATCAGGTACGTTTTTTATCCAGATGTGAAAATACTGCCCCCTACCCCAGAGAGGTTAAAGTAATGATGGACTGTCGTTTCTCTTTGCTTATTTGAGCTATTCTTGACAGAATATGGACTTGGTCTTTTACCAAATAGGGCTATCTTCTGTATACCCCCTACCTTGTCACAATACAACTGATTGTCTCAAATGCATTACGAAGGAAAGAAATTCCACAAATTAACTTTTAAGAAGGCATAGCTGTTAATTGAAATGCATTCCAGGTGACTACCCCATGAAGCTGGTTGAGAGAATGCCAAGAGTGTGCAACGCTGTCATCAAGGCAAAGGGTGGTTACATTGAATAATGTCAAATATAAAATACATTTTGATTTATTTAACACTTTTTTTGGTTACTACATGATCCCATATGTGTTATTTCATAGATCTGATGTCTTCACTATTATTCTACAATGTAGAAAATAGTAAAAATAAAGAAAAACCCTTGAATGAGTAGGGGTTCTAAAACTTTTGACCAGTGTTTAAATCAATAAAAAAAATGGAAATAAAAACATTAGAAAAGGTACTCCATTTTTGTCATTATTTAATTAAGCTCAAGATAGGCTTTTACTATTGTAAATGTTTTAACCTCTAGAGTAGGAAAACATGTTTTTTACAAAGTTGAACATGTGCTAATTATGACAGAATGTTCCATTTCTTTTTAATTCACCATGTTTAGGCTTGTTGGGCCCAAACATGATCTCTATTGATCAATACGTAAAGAGTAATTTAAGAAGCCGAATTAGGAACAACTTTGGCCAACCTGTAGAGTAGATGTCATAGCCATGCATTTCTGGAATATTGTCAGGAGTTACATGCAATTGAGCGAAGATGCAAAATGTATCTAGATGTATTTGAAATACATTTTAGAGTGGAGAATATCATAAAATGGAGAGAGTAAGGAAAAATGGTGCTTGGGGGGGAAAGCCTCAATGGTCTTGCCAAACACCCGTTTGTAACGATATAGAACTTGGTTCCCAGCTCTGTGACTCCGTCCAATCAGAGATAAGTCAGTTCAGTAGTAATAGCAGTTTGACCACACACCAGTCCCTTTTCAGGCCTGGCCAGAATGCAGCAGCCACTAATGACATTTCAGACTCACAAATTATGTTGTGCCTACAGCCGGTCCAGGCCCTCACTAAGTCATCCAATATGTCCAATCTTCTGGGACGCACTTTTTGAGGCTGTGAGGCAACTGCTTTAAAAGAGCGAACTGCGTCATCTTAGTTTTTGCAGGCCTTTGATGAAGTTGGATGTGGAGCTTTTTCTTTGCAGACTGCACAGTGCAAGCTGTCTCTTTGCTTCAACCCAGGGGCCCTGGAGGGCCAGCATCTCTCGCTCTCTCTCTCTCTCTCTGAGCCAGCTCCTGAAACACAACCCAAACCAAGACACACTGCTGACTCTGACCTGAATGTATCAACCCCTTGCCCCCCCCCCCCCTCTACTATCTACACAGGAGCAGCTGCATTTGTGTTGGACAGCAGTCAGCAGGGAAACACAGTCTTCATAACATCTTTGAAATTGATACTGTGTGTTGGAAAAAGTCAGGTTGTATCCATTGTTTAGGTTTTAGGGAGTCATTGCTCTGCAGTAATAAAAAACATTTGGATGACCTGAAGTAGCACTTTTGGTTTTCATGTCTATATTTATTGCTCTCTGCCTTGATAAGAGAAGTTGTTTTTGTTTCCGTCAAGTTCCATTACTGGTGGGCAGAACGAGCAGAATCGTTAAAAAGGGCTGCAGTGCACGCCTTGCTCTCATTCGAAAAGGATAAATGTAGCCCGGTGAAAGTAAACCCAGCACAGGACACAACTAATTTGAGGTTGTTTATTCGGTCAAAGCTTTAAAGTAAAAATAATAAGATAATATGAATCGCAGCAAAGTGAAACCCACTAAGGTAAATGACAATGGTGAAGTAAGGTCTGCGTGAAATGAATAACTAATCACAATAAATGTAGTAAATGTCAGAGTAAAGTACATTACAAACTATGGTCAAGTACAGTATTTACAAAGTGAATTGCATAAATGGCAGTGGCTCTGCTTTCTATAGACAAACAAGAAAACATAAAACCACAGTTCACAGTTAGAAATATAAATCTAACATTTCCAATGTCTAAGTACAAAATGTACAAATGACAATAAACCAAATTAAAATACATGTATTTTGTATATTAAAATACAAAAATACATTTGCAAGTAGCCGGCCAAACAGCAACAACATTCTCAGTAACAGTTACAAAAAGGTTTTACCTGCAATGACTATGATATGTTGTTGTTTATGTACCTTAGTTGAGCAAGTCACTCTGGAGAAGAGTGTCTGCTAAATTACCAAAAAGTACATGTATATGTGAAGATGAACATACCAAAATGAACTGCAAAGCACACTGGGTATTATTATTGGCCTTGTTTTGGGGCGGAACTCATTAAAATAGTACTCAGCGTGCTTTGCAATTGTTAATTTTGACATATACAGTACATTTATATTTAGTTATTTTAGCAGACGCTCTTATCACACCATAGTGCTATCAGACTTAGGATACCAATGCAAGGTGAAAGGGAGGAAATGTAAACCACTATAAAAATGTTTTTATCCATTTTTTTGTACTTTGAAAATACAAATTACAGTATTTTGAAAATACATTGGAGTGTAGTTCAGCCCGATGTAATTCAAATGTCAAAATACTCAGAAGTAATTAAAATACATATTTCAAATAAATGTAATAGAAATACTGACTATCTCTGGTCCACTTGATACCCTAACACCACATTGAACAGCAGTTCGACCATAGATAATGATAGAGAACTCGAGTGACCAAAAGCTACTTTTTGCATGGGCAGCATCATTAAGGACTTTCACCATTTTGAAGAAGTCAACTAGGTGGGACATCCTATGGGTTAAATGGATCCGCCATTTCCTGGATGCTGGAATTCTAATAGTTCGCCTAATTTCAGTTTATGTGACAAAACAAGCAAGTATAGTGTAGAGAATCATTGTACCATCTAAACCGATGTGAAATATATTTTCCATAACCAAAAATATTATATTTTCAGCTATTTGAAGCTGGTGTACAAAACTGAAAGTAAAAGATGCAAAGACAAAACCTATGAACGGGAAGCATAGAAATAATGCACATATAACTGATCTACCACTTCTTACACTTGCTTTTATTGACAATGACAGATCTATAACTCACATGTATATGTGAATTTGGTCGGGCCGTCCAAAAAGTTACCAATTCCAGCTTTAAAGAAGGATCACATAATTCCATGAAGGTCATCAGAAGGGATCAGCCAATTAATTATACTCGTGAGCAAACATTCCATAACTGCAGGTGGCAGTAAATCGCCAACCTTGGCTTTTTACCTGTTCACTCAACAAACTCCATTTGGCAGAATGCATCCTTTTAGTTTTTTTAACCAACTCATATAAGTAGTAGAAAAAGAAAATGGACAACTTCAAAGTGGAGATGGCCTCAATGTAGCCCAATACTAGACCTCTGATTAATTATTTAATTCATTAATAAGATGAGGTTTAAGGGCATTTCATAGCGACAGCGTTGGAGATGACTCATGGTCCAATGACTGTACCTGCTTGCAGCATGTGTCCTGCGTCCGAAGCTATATCCATAATTGGTAGACGGTTCTGATTAGAGAATTTAGTAGGTCAATGAGTCCAGCTTTCTTGTTCTTTTTTAATTCCGTTTTGATTTGTTAAAAAATGATGTTCAATGGGACAAAAAGTAGTTTTATAGTCATCATACATCTTGTCTTCCAAATCTTATTGTTCACATTGCATATTATTGTCCAGCATAGATCTTTAGTATTGTCATCCATGTGAGTATCAAAAACACTGTGAAAGACTGTCTTGGGATTTATACATACCTCGAAATCAATACTTATTTGGCATAGGACAAAATGTTATTTTAACAAAACAGCTCCACTTTACTACAGCACGCACTGGTAAACGTCTTACAGAAAACAACCATGCAGTATCTCTGGCATTTTCTGAGTACATTTTTTGTACATTCTTTAATTTCTGCTTTTACCACTTGGTTACATAAAATATGCAGCTTTTTCAAGAGTTGACCATGAAATTAAGAGTTTATTTCCAAAATGCTATATCTACCACTTTCCACATTTGTGTTTTTTCATCAGAAATTATTGCTTGTGTGTGTAAAATATTACTATTCTCAGATATTTCTTATTCATCAATTTTAGATGTGTATGAAAATGTGTTTTTCTGCAAAACGCTATATATCCATTGTTTAGCTGGAATGGAATGTTCATATCCTGTATATTTGACTGTGATGCGTGGTTCTCACCTAGCTATTTTAAGATGAATGCACTCATGGGGTCTGTCTGTCACCATGCCATGACGATATAGTGAAAAACACACCAATCTCTAATAATTTCTTTAAAACAATAAAAGCTAATGTACAAACATTTTTGGAAAAGGATATATAATGTTTTGGAATGAATCTCTTCAAATGTCCATCATTTGAGTTTATTTTTTTTACTGTCCTCTCCCTTTACTTTCCTCATTTATGCTTTATACCTCTGTATGGCTTAGCCTAGTAGTCTCTACCCGACAGACCTGTTAAAGAGCTCTTTCACTGACAAGAGAGTCTATAGATTGAGCATAAACCAGCCACTGCCCATTAGCTATTGAGTGGACAGGAGAGGGATTGGCCCTGCAATAGTCTGGCTTTTACACAACTATTGATACCCTAACAGCCTTCATTTGCTCGTGTGACTGTGCAGTGCTTTCCAATAACACTTGCAAATAGGGATTTGGATTTCAATCTATGTATGGGTAGCTCAGTATTTATTGATAACGGGTCATCAAACATGTCTCATAGTGCATCCAGAGGAGGAGACAAACACCAGCTTCTCCTTAACAAAGGCTCTCCCTTCAGTATCTAAATTGGGTGGCTCATATTGGTATGGAAAGCTAGCTTCACAGATCCCGGCTGTCTAGAAGAAATCTCCCTCCATTGTTTGATTGTATTCTCTCTCTCTAGCCCTTTTTCTCTCTCACTATCTGTTTTCATCTGATAAGACATACACTTCCCATTCAAAAGTTTGGGGTCATGTACCTGTTTTTGAAAGAAAAGCTATTTTTTTTGTCCATTTAAAATATAATCAAATTGATTAGAAATACAGTGTAGACATTGTTAATGTTGTAAATGACAATTGTAGCTGGAAACTGCAGATTTTTTTATGGATTATCTACATAGGCATACAGAGGCCCATTATCAGCAACCATCACTCCTGTGTTCCAATGGATTGTTGTGTTAGCTAATCCAAGTTTATAATTTTAAAAGGCTAATTGATAATTAGAAAACCCTTTTGCAATTATGTTGGCACAGCTGAAAACTGTTGTTCTGATTAAAGAAGCAATAAAACTGTCCTTCTTTAGACTAGTTGAGAATCTGGAGCATCAGCATTTGCGGGTTTGATTACAGGCTCAGAGTTCCTCTGTCCAGTGTCTGTGTTCTTTTGCCCATCTTAATCTTTTCTTTTTATTTGCCAGTCTGAGATATGCCTTTTCTTTGCAACTCTGCCTAGAAGGCCAGCATCCCCGAGTCACCTCTTCACTGTTGACGTTGAGACTGGTATTTTGCGGGTATTATTTAATGAAATTGCCCGTTGAGGACTTGTGAGGCGTCTGTTTTTCAAACTAGACACTCTGATGTACTTGTCCTCTTGCTCAGTTGTGCACCGGGGCCTCCCACTCTTTCTATTCTGGTTAGAGCCAGTTTGCGCTGTTCTGTGAAGGGAGTAGTACACAGCGTTGTACAAGATCTTCAGTATCTTGGCAATTTCTCACATGGTATAACCTTCATTTCTCAGAACAAGAATAGACTGACGAGTTTCAGAAGAAAGGTATTTGTTTCTGGCCATTTTGAGCCTGTAATTGAACACACAAATGCTGATGCTCCAGATACTCAACTAGTCTAAAGAAGGCCAGTTTTATTGCTTCTTTAATCAGAACAACAGTTTTCAGCTGTGCTAACATAATTGCAAAAGGATTTTGTTACGCTCGTTGTTGGAAGGATCGGACGAAGGTGCAGCGTGGTAGGCGAACATTTTACTTTATTTTTAAATGAACACCGTCAAAACAACAAAATACAAAAACAAACGTAAAGTTCTGCAGGCTACACAGCAGCAATACAAAATCAAGATCCCACAAACAAAGGTGGGGAAAAAAGGCTGCCTAAGTATGATCCCCAATCAGAGACAACGATAGACAACTGCCTCTGATTGAGAACCATACCCGGCCAACAAAGAAATAGAAAACATAGATTTCCCACCCTAGTCACACCCTGACCTAACCATGTAGAGAATAAAAGGGATCTCTAAGGTCAGGGCGTGACAGGTTTTCTAATGATCAATTAGCCTTTTAAAATTATAAACTTGGATTAGCTAACACAACATGCCATTGGAACACAGGAGTGATGGTTGCTGATAAATCTGCCGTTTCCAGCTACAATAGTCATTTACAACATTAACAATGTCTACACTGTATTTCTGATCAATTTGATGTTATTTTAATGGACAAAAAAGCAAGGACATTTCTAAGTGACCCCAAACTTTTGAACGGTAGTGTACATGTTTGATATGGTGCCTCTGGGGCCAGCACTGGGGATTTAAAGAGGAGAAATAAACCCAGGTTGTCATCATTGTATTGTTGCAGTTTTATTACATCTACAGTATGACTGATGTCATAGGGCCAGACTCACTGGCATAGCACACACCCCACAGCCCCCTAAAGGCGTAAAGCAACTGAGTCATGAAGCAACTGAGGGAAAACTAAATTGCTACTGTGTTTACCACTCAATTGCATTTTTGTCAACTCTGTAAAACATCAACTCCGTCAGATTTTTGTCTTACGTCAAGTCCATCAGAGTGCTGAAAGATCTGATGAATTGAATTATTTTCCATAGTTTACCATTTTTTTTAAAAATGGGGGGGGGAAAATATGTCTGTTTTGAGTGTCTGTTGTCAACTCCGTCAGTGGCTTGTCAACTCTGTCACTGATGGCTTAAATTGTAATCACTGTTCTGCTACAAATGCTTAAACAATTGAAGTATTTGCTATGCTAGACCTAAGGCATAATGTTTGCTTTATAAATGTTTTTTTTAATGTTTTGCCGCAAAACTGTGCTACACCACTGGGCATTTAACCTGGGTAGCTAGGCTTTGAGTCTGACTATAAACTTACTTGGTCCCTAACTGATTCTTAAGTAAGACGTTTGTTATACTTGTTTTAAATCAAAAGACATATTATGAACTTCCATGAACTTCCCTTCAATGCCAGACATTCCAATCCCTAAGCCTTGGCTTGGTGATGACACACACATATTGGTGATAGGAATTAGAGATCAGTCTGGGGACCACGAGAAAGCTGCTTGTGGGTCGGATTTGATCCCCGGGCCAGGAGGTTGAGACCCCTGAGCTAGTCTCGACAATTCCAAACACCCCATCTTAAAGCTGCAATACTGTATGTAACTTTTTTGGGCAACCCGATCAAATTCACATACTGTAGATATGTAAGTTATAGGTCTGTCATTCTCAAAGAAAGCAAGTCTAAGAAGCAGTAGATCTGTTCCTGGTGCGCTATTTCTGTGCTTCCCATTCTAAAGTTTTGTTTTTGCGTCTTTTATTTTCGGTTTTGTACACAAGCTTCAAACAGCTGAAAATACACTATTTTTGGTTATGGAAAGCATATTTCACAGAAATGTAGATGGTACAATGATTCTCTACACAATGACTGATTGTTTTGTCACATAAACTGAAACTAGGCAAACTATTAGAATTTTAGCAACAGGGAAATGGCATAGAGATTTCTGCATATTGCTATTTAAGGGGTAACCCAATGTGCTGTTGATACGAAATAATTATTTGCCTTCCTCCATTATAAGGTTTTCAGCTTCCAGAAATTGTGTACAGATGCTTTGTCATGCTGAAACATGAGGTGATGGCGTCGGACGAATGGCACGACAACGGGCCTCAGGATCTCGTCACGGTATCTCTGCGCATTCAAATTGCCATCGATAAAATGTAATTATGTTCATTGTCCGTAGCTTACGCCTGCCCATACCATAGCCCCACCGCCACCATGGGGCACTCTGTTCACAACGTTGACATCAGCAAACCGCTCACCCACACGACGCCATAAACGCTGTCTGCCATCTGCATGGTACAGTTAAAACCAGGATTAATCTGTAAAGCGCACACTTCTCCAGCATGCCAATGGCCATCGAAGGTGAGCATTTGACCACGGAAGTCAGTTACAACGCTCAACTGCAGTCCAGTCAAGACCCTGGTGAGGACGACGAGCACGCAGTTGAGCTTCACTGAGACGGTTTCTGACAGTTTGTGCAGAAATTCCATCGGTTGTGCAAACCCACAGTTTCTGGTATCAGATGGCTGGTATCAGACAATCCTGCAGGTGAAGAAGCCAGATGTGGAGGTCCAGGGCTGTCCTGGATACAGGTTGTCTGCAGTTGTGAGGCTGGTTGAACGTACTGCCAAATTCTCTAAAACTATGTTGGAGGCGGCTTATGATAGAGAAATTAACATTAAATTCTCTGGCAACAGCTCTGGTGGACATTCCTGCAGTCAGCATGCCAATTGCACACTCTCTCAAAATTTGAGACATCTGTGGCATTATGTTGTGTGACAAAACTGCACATTTTAGAGTGACCTTTTATTGTCCCCAGCACAAGGTGCAACTGATCATGCTTTTTTAAAATCAGCTTCTTTATATGCCACAACTGTCAGGTGGATGGATTATCTTGTCTAAGGAGACATTTTTGCACAACATCTGAGATAAATAAGATTTATGTGCATATACTGTAGAACATTTCTGGGATCTTTTGCTTCAGCTCATTAAACATGAGACTAACACTTTACATGTTGCATTTGTATTTTTGTTCAGTTTAGGTTAATACAACCAGTTACATGTACAGTATTTCATGTATTTCTCTTGCTGGCCTGTTCCCGCACTCTCTCTCATGGGTTGGTGTCTGTCTCGTGTTATGTGTCCTCCTCTTCTCAAATCCATAATGGGTGTGAGTCATCTGACCATAAGTGTATTTGGGCATCAAACACTCAAGGAGACAAGAGGTGAGTTATATCATAATGAATTCAACAGCTCCTTGGTGGACAGTGGACACGCTTATGCTGTTACCGAGGCCTCTTTCTAATAGCCCATTTTAAGTGTCTCACACAAACCATCTCTTGTCTTTCTGCCTCTCCATTCTTCTCTCACAAATCTCTCTCCTTCTTTCTAATTTTCCTTCTCTATCTTCCTACACCCCCCCCTTTCCAGACACACACACACACACACACACACTTCTCCTCATCCTCCTTCAACCCCTGCTGTTTCCAGGGTTGTAAGTAGAAGAGTACTTGTGAGGTAATTGCATTAAGTTAACTGGTTAATTTAGCGTTGCATCAGGTGAGAGAAAGAGGTCCTCTGGAGGCTGGAACCAGTGTTTGGGAAGTTACTTTGTAATCATAGTTTACCAAACTACCAATTACTTCACACTTACAGAAAAAAAGTAAAGCACAGATTATTAATTCAATTGACCAGATACTCTAGTGGCTGCTCTAACAATGGAAATAAATGTAGGGAGGAGGAAAGATCAGGTGGGACCATTCTAGCCAATGAGAGGGCAGATATACGCGTGAACAACAGGCACAACGGTTTCCACTAGTTACAGTACCACAGCCACATAGTAAAAATGGGCTTCATTTAAGGTTAGGGTTAAGCATAAAGTTAGCAATGTGATTAAGATTAGGGTTAGGTTAAAGATCACATTGAGGAAAGACGTTCCGCTAGCGGAACCCCTCGCCAACAGCCAATGAAATAGCAGGGCGCCAAATTCAAAACAACAAAAATCTCATAATTCAAATTTCTCAAACATCCAAGTATTATACACCATTTTACAGATAAACTTCTCGTTAATGCAACCACAGTGTCCGATTTCAAAAAGGCTTTACGGCGAAAGCATACCATTAGATTATGTTAGGACAGCACCTAGACAAGAAAAACCACACAGCCATTTTCCAAGCAAGGAGAGGCGTCACAAAAACCAGAAATACAGCTAAAATGAATCACTAACCTTTGACGATCTTCTTCAGATGACACTCCCAGGACTCAATGTTACACAATACATGTATGTTTTGCTCGATAAAGTTCATATTTATATCCAAAAACCCCATTTTACATTGGCGTGTAATGTTCAGAAATGTTTTGCCTACAAAACTGCCGGTGAATGAGCACATCAATTTACAGAAATACTAATCATAAACGTTGATAGAAGATGCAAGTGTTATGCATAGGATTATAGATACACTTCTCCTTAATGCAACCGCTGTGTCAGATTTCAAAAAAGCTTTACGGAAAAAGCACACCATGCAATAATCTGAGTACAGCGCTCAGACACCAAAACAAGCCATACAGATACCCGCCATGTTGTGGAGTCAACAAAAGTCAGAAATAGCATTATAAATATTCACTTACCTTTGATGATCGTCATCGGAATGCACTCCCAGGAATCCCAGTTCCACAATAAATGTTTGTTTTGTTTTGATAAGGTCCATATTTATGTCCAAATACCTCCTTTTTGTTCACGCGTTCAGTTCACTATTCCAAATGCACTGCGCGAGCAGACGAAAAGTAAAAGGAACTCAGCTCACTCTCACGGCTGCGCGCATGACTGAGCTCATTGCATTTTTCCAGACACCTGGTTCAAATAGCTCTTATTCTCTCCCCATTCACAGTAGAAGCCTGAAACAATGTTCAAAAAGACTGTTGACATCTAGTGGAAGCCTTAGAAAGTGCAATATGACCCCACAGACACTGTATATTGGATAGGCAATCACTTGAAAAACTACAAACCTCAGATTTCCCACTTCATGGTTGTTTTTTTTTCTCAGGTTTTTGCCTGCCATATGAGTTCTGTTATACTCACAGACATCATTCAAACAGTTTTAGAAACTTCAGAGTGTTTTCTATCCAAATCATTAATAATATGCATATCTTAGCTTCTGGGCCCGAGTAGCAGGCAGTTTACTCTGGGCACGCTTTTCATCCGAACGTGAAAATACTACCCCCTGTCCCAAACAGGTTAGAAGAGAAATTGTAGAAAAAGGCGGGGTTAATGACTTTGTGGCTGTGGTAACTAGGGAAGACAGACAACTGATATAGTGTACTACATTTCATGTTTTCATTACACAATCATGGTGTTTTGAGTCTTTCCGTTTTTACAGTATGGGTCCCTAAATGGGGGACCATATGGGGGGTGTCCCCAAAATGCAGACCATTATCTAAGAGCGTCTCTCTCCCCCGCAGTGTGTGCTAACAGGCTTTGTCCTGAGTGTGTTAGGGTTGTCCAGACACATTGTTGTGCTATGAGATGCTCATGTCTGCCTTCACAGGTAATGAAGCTGGCAGAAGAGTGAAGTGGCAGGCTTCCCCTCTTATTCCTCTCATCTTTCTTTTCCACTTCTTTTTCAACCTTATTCCCCTTAACCCTCCCTTTTCTCTTATCTAATCACACACACTACCTTAGCACGCCACCTCCATCCCACCATTCCCATATTTATCTCATGGACTGGTTGTCCCCAAGGTGAGTAGAGGTGGTGTTAGGTAGAGGCAATTCTGAGCTCATCTACAGAGGGTGTGCTCTCTGTTCTGTCTTGGTGTAGTAGCCTCTAAAAGCTGACCAGAAATTTCTTCAAAGGGAATCTGCCTTGTCTGAATTAGACCAGTGCTCTCATATTCTAACACACAGAGTCTTCCAGTGTGACTGGTACTGACACGGCGGTGTTACTGCAATTAAAGTTAAATTAAAGGGGGGGGGTCGTGAATAACAGTGAAACTACTCTATCCATCATCATTATGACCACACGAGTCTCTCTTTCATGGCACGCCCCCACCGACAGCCACAAGATGTATCACCACCATTTGGCTGACTGTCCCCTTTACTGATGCAAGAAACAGTGGGGTCTTTGTGAAATACACTGGAAGAAAATGGTTCCTTGGAGAACTCGCCCGATAAAGAACCAGTCGGATTCTTGACATGGCATCTACGGTTCTTCAGAAGGCTAAAAGGTTCTTAAAATGTATGGAAGCCTGCAGATGTGTCCCTTTCATAGCACACAGCAAATTGGCCAGTGTTAGCTTGTGGGGATTTTTTCAGTGCAAAATGTTTATGGTTGATTCAAAAGTTAAATGAACACTGTAAATAGTTATATTAACACTCAGTGGTGTAAAAGAAAAATATTGTGTTCTTTTCATATTAAAATATGTAATGTGCAAAAACAGTGAAAGAAAACAGACATTTGCAGTGTCCAAACTTAACAGGAATGACATTTACTCTCACGGGTGGCCCAAAATGTTATATCTGAAAGCCTCTGCTCCAATAGGCAACGCCTTTGGATTACCCAAACCATCCAGGTTTTTTCTTCTCTTTCATGCTGGGTTGACTCAGCAGCTGGAGCTTTTATGATGTAAACTGTACGTTATTTTCAAGAAGCGTGGCCTATTATAGGTGTGTCTTTTTCACCTTCTGTAAATGTAATTCATGTTCATTATGTTAAGTTTGTACACAGCATATTTTTAACCCTTTACATATTTAAATACAAAACAACATATATTTTTTAAAGTATTTTAACAAAGTGGTAACTATCCCAACATTGGGATATGTATAGACACTTGAGCCATGCCCCTACTAAGCCACGCCTCTAGTCTTCTTATCTAACCTGGTGGGGTCAACAACCCAACTAAATGCCCCAACAGTCTGGTTCAAGACATTTATGCTGCCTTCAGTAAACTTAGTTAACTTCTGGAAAAAAATGTGTTTTACCAGATACAATGCTACTGTATTTCACAGTAACAAAATTGACAACAGACTTTCAGCACTCTTATAGGGAAGGACACTTAACAAGCACTTACACAAATAAATGACTGATGATTGGCTGAGAGAAATTGATGATCAAATTATTGTGGGGGCTGTCTTGTTAGATTTCAGTGCAGCTTTAGACATTATCAATCATAGTCTGCTGCTGGAAAAACGTATGTGTTATGGCTTGACACCACATGCTATAATGTGGATAAAGAGTTACTCGTCTAACAGAACACAGAGTGTGTTCTTCAATGGAAGCCTCTCAAACATAATCCAGGTAGAATCAGGAATTCCCCAGGGTAGCTGTTTAGGCCCCTTGCTTTTTTCAATTTTTACTAATGACATGCCACTGGCTTTGAGTGAAGCCAGAGTGTCTATGTATGCGGATGACTCAACACTATACACGTCAGCTACTACAGCGACTGAAATGACTGCAACACTTAACAAAGAGTTGCAGTTAGTTTCAGAGTGGGTGGCAAGGAATAAGTTAGCCCTAAATATTTCTGTAACTAAAAGCATTTCATCTGAGACAAAACATTCACTAAACCCTAAACCTCAACTAAATCTTGTAATAAATAATGTGGAAATTGAGCAAGTTGAGATAACTAAACTGCTTGGAGTAACCCTAGATTGTAAACTGTCATGGTCAAAACCTATTGATACAATAGTAGATAAGATGGGGAGAAGCATGTCCGTAATAAAGTGCTGCTCTGCCTTCTTAACAACTCTTATCAACAAGGAAGGTCCTACAGGCCCTAGTTTTGTCGCACCTTGACTACTGTTTAGTCGTGTGGTCATGTGCCACAAAAAAGGACTTAGGAAAATTACAATTGGCTCAGAACAGGGCAGCACAGCTGGCCCTTGGATGTACACAGAGAGCTAATATTAGTAATATGCATGTCAATCTCTCCTGGGTCAAAGTGAAGGAGAGATTGACTTCATCACTACTTGTATTTATGAGAGGTATTGACATGTTGAATGCACCAAGCTGTCTGTCTAAACTACTGGCGCACAGCTCGGACACCCATGCATACCCTGCAGGCATGCCGCAAGAGGTCTCTTCACAGTCCCTAAATCCAGAACAGACTGGGAGACGCACAGTACTACATAGAGCCATGACTACATGGAACTCTATTCCACATCAAGTAACTGATGAAAGTAGTAAAATTAGATTTTAAAAAACCCAGATTAAAAACACCTTTGGAACAGTGGGGACTGTTAAGCAACACAAACATTGGCACAGACATATGTGTATACACACACACAGGCACACACACACACACACGATAACATATGCACTATACACACACATACACATGGAATTAGTACTGTAGACATTTTGTAGTGGTGGTGTAGGGGCCTGAGGGCACACAGTGTGTTGTGAAATCTGTGAATGTATTGTAAAGTTTTTAAAATTGTATAAAATGCCTTAATTTTGCTGGACCCCAGGAAGAGTAGCTGCTGCCTTGGCAAATACAAATACAAAACAACTGGGAACTCAAAAAAATTGCGCGCACACACTCTGAAAAATTGAGCACACACACACACACACACACACACACAATCACATACACACCCTCATGCCCCTGTGCAACTGGCTAATAAAGGATGAAGTAACCTCAGCCAGAGGGACAGATTGAATTAGCATCCTTCCTCCACTCCATCATCCAGCCATGTATCGGCTCCATCCCACCATCCTGGGGTGTTACCATTGAGATGACCATAGTTACAACTTCAAACATACAGTATCAAACAAAGCACTCATCTAATATATCTGAAGAGTTTCTCTCCCTTTAGTGATGATACACTGAACGGTTGTAGTAGCCTATAAATTACATTTCAATCAGCAGTTGCTTTTTTTCTCCTGGGAATAGCCCCTCAACTCTTCAATCCTAATTGGATATATAACTTTTTGTACAGATGTCTTGTCTATGCTAATACATTTTGTTTCCTTCAGTTGGTTTGGCTCATGGCTGACAGAGACTGCTCCAGATACACTCGTTTTTGGGTTTGGACTTACTTGTTTAATTGTCTAGAACTTGGGAACACTTTTGTGAATGAAGACAGAACACAACAAAGTAAACTTAGTAAACCATGTAATTGTTTACACTTGTGTATGGTTAATAATAATTCTTACTTTGTTACAATGGATTTTTCTGCTCTCAGTTACTGCATGTGATTCCCTTAATGAGCTGAATGGCAGCCGGTAGTGTGTTTAATATGACACAGCCTTCAATACACTTCTTCTCTCACCTGTGTTCAATTTAAGCACCCTGTTATGGGCTCATACATCTTTGATGATAACCTACTAAGCTTTAATTGATTTATCTTGTGTGCACCATAACAAGGACAACCTCTTGTCCTCTTGGTGATTGAGCTTTGTTTCTGAGCTAAGGTGAACTGCACACCTGAATAAATAACTGGATTGTTATTCTGTGGTGACCCTCAGGGATCAATTACGGGACCGCTATGGTATGCCATTAGGATGTATTATGAGAGTAAATCTGGCCATCAGAGAGGAACTGTTACTCTCATGCTGGTGTTAGTTATCCACCCTGCAACTGTGCACACTTACTGGTAAATATTTTGTCTTGAGTGGCCAAGTCAATGCTTGTTTACCATGGGCCAGGTATTCCTCTCTGTGTCATGTTGTGTTTCTCTTCATGCTATCCATACAGTCCAAATGCATTGATCTGTTCTATAGTCTTATCAATACCATGATTTTGTGTATCTATTTTTGCTGGCTCATCTCATTTATGTTGGTAGCGTTTTAGAGCAATCATGAGGCTGAGCAAATGGAATCTGGCTTGCTGGTCACAGAGAGATAAGCAGAACCTAATATAATCATCCCTGTTTCCCGTAGGGAGTTTACTGTATACTGTCACGTAGCGCAAGGCCAATCACCAATATCTCCCCCACATCTGCTCTGCGCTCCAGTAACACAGCTCACTTACCCAAGCCAATTCATGATCAGAGAAAGAGTAACTTGTTCATATTGTTTACACTCTGTGTTCAGCCAGTTCTCCCCTTGGCCTTGAAATATTATCTTGAATTCTAGGCAGGAAGGTGACCTCTGTGGAATGTGGACAAAGATTCTCGTCTCAAACGTCGCCCCCTCATTTTTCCTATCAAATTATATTTTGTACTCAGGTCACCTATAGTGCTGTACCTTATTCATCGTTCCACTTTGCATTTCTCACAGAGAAGCCAACCAAAAGCAATGGGGTGAGGGTTGACAGACTACTCAGACTCCACAGTGGACTTTATTCTTGCAAAGGTAGAGAGAGGAAGGAGAGATGAGAACAGTCTAAAGTTGATAAGCTGATAAAGCTCTATGGATGAGAATGTTGTGGATATCATCACCAATCAGTTGTGTTGTGACAAGGTAGGGGTTGGTATACAGAAGATAATCCTATTTGGTAAAAGACCAAGTCCATATTATGGCAAGAACAGCTCAAATAAGCAAAGAGAAACGACAGTCAAATCAAATCAAATCAAAATCAAATCAAATCAAATTTATTTATATAGCCCTTCGTACATCAGCTGAAATCTCAAAGTGCTGTACAGAAACCCAGCCTAAAACCCCAAACAGCAAGCAATGCATGTGAAAGAAGCACGGTGGCTGGGAAAAACTCCCTAGGAAAAACTCCTGAGAAAGGCCAAAAACCTAGGAAGAAACCTAGAGAGGAACCAGGCTATGAGGGGTGGCCAGTCCTCTTCTGGCTGTGCCGGGTGGATATTATAACAGAACATGGTCAAGATGTTAAAATGTTCGTAAATGACCAGCATGGTCAAATAATAATAATCATAGTAATTGTCGAGGGTGCAACAAGCACGTCCGGTGAACAGGTCAGGGTTCCGTAGCCGCAGGCAGAACAGTTGAAACTGGAGCAGCAGCATGGCCAGGTGGACTGGGGACAGCAAGGAGTCATCATGCCAGGTAGTCCTAGGGCTCAGGTCCTCCGAGAGAAAGAAAGAAAGAAAGAAAGAGAGAATTAGAGAGCGCATATTTACATTCACACAGGACACTGGATAAGACAAGAGAATACTCCAGATGTAACAGACTGACCCTAGCCCCCCGACACATAAACTACTGCAGCATAAATACTGGAGGCTGAGACATGAGGGATCAGAAGACACTGTGGCCCCATCCGATGATACCCCCGGACAGGGCCAAACAGGCAGGATATAACCCCACCCACTTTGCCAAAGCACAGCCCCCACACCACTAGAGGGATATCTACAACCACCAACTTACCGTCCGAAGACAAGGCCGAGTATAGCCCACAAAGATGTCTGCCACGGCACAACCCAAGGGGGGGGGGGCGCCAACCCAGACAGGAAGACCACGTCAGTGGCTCAACCTACTCAAGTGACGCACCCCTCCCATGGACGGCATGGAAGAACACCAGTAAGTCAGTGACTCAGCCCCTGTAAAAGGGTTAGAGGCAGAGAATCCCAGTGGGAAGAGGGGAACCGACAAGGCAGAGACAGCAAGGGCGGTTCGTTGCTCCAGCCTTTCCGTTCACCTTCACACTCCTGGGCCAGACTATACTTAATCATAGGACCTACTGAAGAGATAAGTCTTCAGTAAAGACTTAAAGGTTGAGACTGAGTCTGCGTCTCTCACATGGGTAGGCAGACCATTCCATAAAAATGGAGCTCTATAGGAGAAAGCCCTACCTCCAGCCGTTTGCTTAGAAATTCTAGGGACAATTAGGAGGCCTGCGTCTTGTGACCGTAGCGTACGTGTAGGTATGTACGGCAGGACCAAATCGGAAAGATAGGTAGGAGCAAGCCCATGTAATGCTTTGTAGGTTAGCAGTAAAACCTTGAAATCAGCCCTTGCCTTAACAGGAAGCCAGTGTAGGGATGCTAGCACTGGAGTAATATGATCAAATTTTTTGGTTCTAGTCAGGATTCTAGCAGCCGTATTTAGCACTAACTGAAGTTTGTTTAGTGCTTTATCCGGGTAGCCGGAAAGTAGAGCATTGCAGTAGTCGAGCCTAGAAGTAACAAAAGCATGGATTAATTTTTCTGCGTCATTTTTGGACAGAAAGTTTCTGATTTTTGCAATGTTACGTAGATGGAAAAAAGCTGTCCTTGAAGCAGTCTTGATATGTTCTTCAAAAGAGAGATCAGGGTCCAGAGTAACGCCGAGGTCCTTCACAGTTTTATTTGAGACGACTGTACAACCATCCAGATTAATTGTCAGATTCAACAGAAGATCTCTTTGTTTCTTGGGACCTAGGACAAGCATCTCTGTTTTGTCCGAGTTTAAAAGTAGAAAATTTGCAGCCATCCACTTCCTTATGTCTGAAACACAGGCTTCTAGCGAGGGCAATTTTGGGGCTTCACCATGTTTCATTGAAATGTACAGCTGTGTGTCGTCCGCATAGCAGTGAAATTTAACATTATGTTTTCGAATGACATCCCCAAGAGGTAAAATATATAGTGAAAACAATAGTGGTCCTAGAACGGAACCTTGAGGAACACCGAAATTTACAATTGATTTGTCAGAGGACGAACCATTCACAGAGACAAACTGATATCTTTCCGACAGATAAGATCTAAACCAGGCCAGAACTTGTCCATGTAGACCAATTTGGGTTTCCAATCTCTCCAAAAGAATGTGGTGATCGATGGTATCAAAAGCGGCACTAAGATCTAGGAGCACGAGGACAGATGCCTCGGACAGAGCCTCGGTCTGACGTCATTAAAAGGTCATTTACCACCTTCACAAGTGCAGTCTCAGTGCTATGATGGGGTCTAAAACCAGACTGAAGCGTTTCGTATACATTGTTTGTCTTCAGGAAGGCAGTGAGTTGCTGCGCAACAACTTTTTCTAAAATTTTTGAGAGGAATGGAAGATTCGATATAGGCCGATAGTTTTTTATAATTTCTGGGTCAAGATTCGGCTTTTTCAAGAGAGGCTTTATTACTGCCATTTTTAGTGAGCTTGGTACACATCCGGTGGATAGAGAGCCGTTTATTATGTTCAACATAGGAGGGCCAAGCACAGGAAGCAGCTCTTTCAGTAGTTTAGTTGGAATAGGGTCCAGTATGCAGCTTGAGGGTTTGGAGGCCATGATTATTTTCATCATTGTGTCAAGAGATATAGTACTAAAACACTTTAGTATCTCCCTTGAGCCAGGGTCCTGGCAGAGTTGTGCAGACTCTGGACAATGAAGCCCTGGAGGAATACCCAGATTTAAAGATGAGTCCGTAATTTGCTTTCTAATGATCATGATCTTTTCCTCAAAAAAGTTCATAAATTTATTACTGCTGAAGTGAAAGCCATCCTCCATTTGCGAATGCTGCTTTTTAGTTAGCTTTGCGACAGTGTCAAAAAGAAATTTCGGATTGTTCTTATTTTCCTCAATTAAGTTGGAAAAATAGGATGATCGTGCAGCAGTGAGGGCTCTTCGATACTGCACGGTACTGTCTTTCCAAGCTAGTCGGAAGACTTCCAGTTTAGTGTGGCGCCATTTCCGTTCCAATTTTCTGGAAGCTTGCTTCAGAGCTCGTGTATTTTCTGTATACCAGGGAGCTAGTTTCTTATGACAGATGTTTTTAATTTTTAGGGGTGCAACTGCATCTAGGGTATTGCGCAAGGTTGAATTGAGTTCCTCGGTTAGGTGGTTAACTGATTCTTGTCCTCTGACGTCCTTGGGTAGGCAGAGGGAGTCTGGAAGGGCATCAAGGAATCTTTGGGTTGTCTGAGAATTTATAGCACGACTTTTAATCTTCCTTGGTTGGGGTCTGAGCAGATTATTTGTTGCAATTGTAAACGCAATAAAATGGTGGTCCGATAATCCAGGATTATGAGGAAAAACATTAAGATCCACAACATTTATTCCATGGGACAAAACTAGGTCCAGAGTATGACTCTGGCAGTGAGTAGGTCCAGAGACATGTTGGACAAAACCCACTGAGTCGATGATGGCTCCGAAAGCCTTTTGGAGTGGGTCTGTGGACTTTTCCATGTGAATGTTAAAGTCACCAAAAATTAGAATATTATCTGCTATGACTACAAGATCCGATAGGAATTCAGGGAACTCAGTAAGGAACACTGCATATGGCCCAGGAGGCCTGTAAACAGTAGCTATAAAAAGTGATTGAGTAGGCTGCATAGATTTCATGACTAGAAGCTCAAAAGACGAAAACGTCATTGTTTTTTTTTTTGTAAATTGAAATTTGCTATCGTAAATGTTAGCAACACCTCCGCCTTTGCCGGATGCACGGGGGGTTTGGTCACTAGTGTAACCAGGGGGTGAGGCCTCATTTAACACAGTAAATTCATCAGGCTTAAGCCATGTTTCAGTCAGGCCAATCACATCAAGATTATGATCAGTGATTAGTTCATTGACTATAACTGCCTTGGAAGTGAGGGATCTAACATTAAGTAACCCAATTTTGAGATGTGAAGTATCACAATCTCTTTCAATAATGGCAGGAATGGAGGAGGTCTTTATACTAGTAAGATTACTGAAGCGAACACCGCCATTTTTAATTTTGCCCAACCAAGATCGAGGCACAGACACGGTCTCAATGGGGAAAGCTGAGCTGACTAAGGTAAGTCAATGTGGAACATTTACAAGATCTTTGAAAGTTTATTCAAGTGCAGTCGCAAAAACCATCAAGCGCTATGATGAAATTGGCTCTCATGAGGACCGCCACAGGCAAGGAAGACCCAGAGTTACCTTTGCTGCATAAGTTCATTAGAGTTACCAGCCTCAGATTGCAGCCCAAATAAATGCTTCACAGAGTTCAAGTAATAAACACATCTCAACATCAACTGTTCAGAGGCGACTACGTGAATCAGGCCTTCATGGTCAAATTGCTGCAAAGAAACCACTACTAAAGTACACCAATAAGAACAAGAGACACGAGTAATGGGCATTAGACCGGTCAAAATCTGCCCTTTGATGAGTCCAAATTTGACATTTTAGGTTCCAACTGACTTGTCTTTGTGAGACGCAGAGTAGGTGAACGGATGATCTCTGCATGTGTGGTTCCCACTGTGAATCATGGAGGAGGAGGTGTGATAGTGTGGGGGTGCGTTGCTGGTGACACTGTCTGTGATGGCCTCCACAATCACCTGACCTAAAACCAATTGAGATGGTTTGGGATGAGTTGGACTGCAGAGTGAAGGAAAAGCAGCCAACATGTGCTCAGCATATGTGGGAACTCCTTCAAGACTGTTGGAAAAGCATTACTCATGAAGCTGGTTGAGAGAATGCCAAGAGTGTGCAAAGCTGTCATCAAGGCAAAGGGTGGCTACTTTGAGGAATCTCAAATCTAAAATACATTTTGAATTGTTTAACACTTTTTTGGTTACTACATGATTCCATATGTGTTATTTCATAGTACTGATGTCTTCACTATTATTCTACAATGTAGAAAATAGTAAAAATAAAGAAAAACCTTTGAATGAGTAGGTATGTCCAAACTTTTGACTGGTACAGTATATCAATTTTCTGTCAGCTGATAAGTTTTGACACATAATTAATTTTGCACTAAATATGGACCCAATTCAGTAAAACTTTTAAGTTTACCACATTTAGGTCATGGAAACAACATGCCTTATAATTTATAAAGGGAAAGGAAGTAGTAAATGATTCACCAGATCGTTCTATTGTTTTTGCTCAATGGAGAATAAAACTCAAAAACCCAGCTAGACTTCCACTATGAAGCCAGAGATTTTGCCCTGTGGTTCACTAGAAATTCCTGTCATGAAGTAGAAAATCCATCATTGTTTGTTTTTTTGTTTTTATCTCTTTCAAAACAGACTCCAAGAGTTGTCATTTTATCGCTGCTCTCTGTGTGTTTTTATCTGAGGGTAGAATTTTCTAGCTTCACCGCGACGTCCTCATGTTTGACCTACTGTACTCTGTCAGCAGATGGTCTGTCCCTTCAGATAAATAAACCATTCTCCATGTCAATCCCTCCACCCCCTGCCCAAATACCCATACAGACTCAGAGTATGCTACGTTAACACCAACCCACTCAGCAGGAAATATGGCCAAGACTCTCCAGTCTGAGAGAACCCTTGGCAGTGAGAGTCAAGAGATATGAGTGCATCTTTAGGGTTGAGAGCTTATTCAAATGAAAGATGAACAGTAGGCAATCTGGCTTTGTTATTGTTTTCTGTCTCTTGCTACTCGGTATTCTAATTTTGAGGACTGGCCACGTTTATCAAATGATCAAATCATCAGATCTGCTGTACAAGAGCAGGGAGATCGTTCAAGATTGACTTCCTGAGGAAGTCGGGAAATACCTTCAAAAGGGGCAACAGTGAGCGCTATTACCATCAAGTAGACTTGGGTTTTCCTCTGGTGTTGTGGATGGGTGTAATCCCATGATTACACCCAATCCCATGGATCAGAAGGTTGTGTGTTCAATCCCAATCGTCGACACTGTTTTTAGTCTATCCTTAAACCTTACATTAACCACTTGGAATGAGTGCCTAAATGGAATGTTTTAAACCTATCCCAAACCTTAATCCTTACTTTAACCATTCGGAATGCAGGCCTAAACTTAACCCTCAAAAAGGGGGATGGCATTAGACACCAAGGCATTCCTGAATGGACTAGGCCTCAGGGATGGGAAAGAGGTCATCCACATGGATGGATGAGCAGAACGTCTCTGTGCTGGGCTCGCCTTTAAAGCCACAACTCTCTACCAACTGAGTTCTACCCACATTTCAGCTTGCATTAGATGCTGCCCTCCCTCTGTGTCTGTCAGCAAACGCACACAAACAGAACAGACTGATGGAGGAGGAATTAGCTTTTCATTAGTGGTTGAGGACATGCACTGTCTTACTCTCCCCTTATCTCCCCCCCCCCTCTCTCTCTGTCACTACCACCTTCTCTGGAAGGTGTGTGTGCGTGTGTGTGTGTGTTTGTGTGCGCGAGTGCAGTGCGAGTGCCCGCGTGATGAGGTGTGAGTGGTGGTGACAGGCAAGGCCACGGCTGGAATAGTGCTGCTGGCCCCTCTGGGCTGTCATGGCAGGCTTGATGCACCATGACAGGGCCAGGCCAGGTGGAGCACAGGGACACAACACAGTGGCATAGCGAGCGCTGGCAGCACAGGGGCTGGGAAAAGAGCCCGGGCCTGGGACCTGCACTCAAAACAGGAGCACACCTGTGAGAATAGGCTGAATCACTACAGCACTAACAGTTCAGATAGCTTAATATAATATAACTTATGTCAGAGTAAATAAAAACCATAGCAGTCAGATTTATGAGGTTTGAGGCCTCAAAGACATTGTCTTGCCTTGTCACAAAAGCTCTGACAGTGCCTTCAGAAAGTATTCACACCCCTTGACTTTTTCCACATTATGTTGTACTACAGAGTTTTCCTGTCACTGGCCTACACACAATACACCATAATGTTAAAGTGGAATTATGTTTTCAAAACGTTTACAAATTATTTTCAAATGAAAACCTGAAATGTCTTGAGTCAATAAGTATTCAACCCCTTTGTTATGGAAAGCTTAAATAAGTTCATGGACTCACTTTGTGTGCAATAATAGTGTACCCCACACATACACGGTTAGTAAAAAGGTGCTAAGTAAACCATACAATGTTCTTCGGTTTGTTCCCCTAGGGGAACCCTTTACAGAGGGTTCTATCTAGAACTCTTTGTAGGGTTCTTCAAATAACCCCCTGTATGTGGTTCTACCTAGAACCCTCTATGAAGGGTTATACCAATAACCTTTTTATAATTTAAAGGTTCTTCCTAGAACCATCTATGAACCATCTGAAAACCCTTTTTAACTTTGGAGTGTTCTTCCTGGAATTTTTATTCAACCACAACCTACATTCAGAATGACTTCCACAGTTATTAAAATGTATAAGAAGACTAACACAACCTTTTAAACTGGAACAACCATTTCTGTAACGGGTGCAATAAATCTGATCGGATTCATTTAGAAAAATGATATTCATCTTTGTGTAGTACAAGTTTAACCAATGTACATTCAAAAACACATATTTTAAAACAATCCTACGAAATCTAGTTGCCAGTAGAGAATGCTGGGAAATATAATAGTGATGGGGGTGGTTTTGATGGGACTGTTTTACTCTCCAAAGTGTAAAACAATAACTCTGGTTATTAACACCAACACTGGGGTTTATTATGCCATTCCGCCCCTGTGCAAGGCAGTCATCCCACTGTTCCCCGGGCGCCGATGACGTGGATGTCGATTGAGGCAGCCCCCGCACCTCTCTGATTCAGAGGGGTTGGATTAAATGCGGAAGACACATTTCAGTTGAATGTATTCAGTTGTACAACTGACTAGGTATCCCCCTTTCCCTTTATTTTACACTACTGAGTGTTGATTTCACTCTTACAGAGTGAGTTTAACTCCTAAATCAACACTAGAAATGTTACACACAGAAATCGAAACTGGCCAATTTGCTGTGCAGGAATCACTTCGGGGTTTAATTATTATCTCCTCTCCTGGGCTTTAGCAGAGTCTTTACAATACTTCCTACAGAGAAACAATGAGTAAAGATCTGTTGCTATCCAATGTGTTAACTGGTCATGAAATGGAATGCACTCCACAATTTTTTATTTAACCTTTATTTAAGCAGGAAGTCATGCTGAGACCACGGTCTCTGCCGCAGATGAGCCCTGCATGAACACATCAATAAAATAACAATTCACTATACATATCTATACACATCAATTACACAATACATGAAAAGAAAACACAAAACACGAAAAGCGAAACACAGTCATATGAAACAAACACATTCTTCAGTAAAAAGGCTCTCTGACATCTGCCTTAATTGTCATAGAGGCACCAACGACACCAACGCCACCAACACCAACTAAGGACTAGGCACAGACGGATCCATTATTAAAGTGAAAATAAACCTCTGAGTGAATATAAACTCAGCAAAAAAAAAAAACGTCCTCTCAGTGTCAACTGCATTTATTTTCAGCAAACTTAACATGTGTAAATATTTGTATGAACATAACAAGATTCAACAACTGTGACATAAACTGAACAAGATCCACAGACATGTGACTAACATAAATTGAATAATGTGTCCCTGAATAAGGGGGGGGGGGGTCAAAATCAAAAGTAACAGTTAGTATCTGGTGTGGCCACCAGCTGCATTAAGTACTGCAGTGCATCTCCTCATGGACTGCACCAGATTTGCCAGTTCTTGCTGTAAGATGTTACCCCACTCTTCCACCAAGGCACCTGCAAGTTCCTGGACATTTCTAGGGAGAACGGCCCTCACCCTCCAATCCAACAGATCCCAAATGTGCTCAATGGGATTGAGATCCGGGCTCTTCGCTGGCCATGGCAGAACACTGACATTCCTGTCTTGCACGGAATCATGCACAGAACGAACAATATGGCTGGTGGCGTTGTCATGCTGGAGGGTCATGTCAGGATGAGCCTGCAGGAAGGGTACCACATGAGGGAGGAGGATGTCTTCCCTGTAACGCACAATGTTGAAATTGCCTGCAATGACAACAAGCTCAGTCCAATGATGCTGTGACACACCGCCCCAGACCATGGCGGACCTTTCACCTTCAAATCGATCCTACTCCAGAGTACAGGCCTCGGTGTAACGTTCATTCCTTGACATGAACCTTGACATGAATCCGACCATCACCGCTGGTGAGACAAAACCAGAACCGAGCACTTTTTGCCACTCCTCTCTGGTCCAGCGACGGTGGGTTTGTGCCCATAGGCAACGTTGTTGCCAGTGATGTCTGGTGAGGACCTGCCTTACAACAGGCCTACAAGCCCTCGGTCCAGCCTCTCTCAGCCTATTGCGGACAGTCTGAGCACTGATGGAGGGATTGTGCATTCCTGGTGTAACTCGGGCAGTTGTTGTTGCCATCCTGTAGCTGTCCCACAGGTGTGATGTTCGGATGTACCAATCCTGTGCAGGTGTTGATTCACGTGGTCTGCCACTGCGAGGACGATCAGCTGTCCGTCCTGTCTCCCTGTAGCGCTGTCTTAGGTGTCTCACAGTACAGACATTGCAATTTATTGCCCTGGCCACATCTGCAGTCCTCATGCCTCCTTGCAGCATGCCTAAGGCACGTTCACGCAGATGAGCAGGGACCCTGGGCGTCTTTCTTTTGGTGTTTTTCAGTCAGTAGAAAGGTCTCTCAAGTGTCCTAAGTTTTCATAACTGTGACCTTAATTGCCTACCGTCTGTAAGCTGTTAGTGTCTTAACGACCGTTCCACAAGTACATGTTCATGAATTGATTATGGTTCATTGAACCAGCATGGGAAACAGTGTTTAAACCCTTTACAATGAAGGTCTGTGAAGTTATTTGGATTTTTACGAATTGTCTTTGAAAGATTTCTTTTTTTGCTGATTTTAGAATGCAATATCCCCCATAACTCTATGTATCATGTCCTTTTGCTACACCCGCAATAACATCTGCTAAATATGTGTATGTGACCAATAAAATGAGATTTGATTTAATAAACAACCCTGTGTACAGTGTGGCGAGAGAAAGGTGAGGTAGCCTGTCTGAGGTTGTCAGAGAGTCACAAGAGCTTTTGCTAGAGGAATGGTCATGGCTAGAGTTCAGTTATGATTCAGCAGATGCACGCAAGCCTAGGGCTGTTGCGGTGACCTTATAACCGCAACACCGGCGATCACGGGTCATGAAGGCAGTCAAATTCCACGTGACCGTTTAGTCACGGTAATTAGGTTTTTCCCAACTCTGATGCTGATGGTCATTAGTAGCCTACCAAACTTGCTAACTGTCCGGTACTCTGCACTCTATTATCCCTCTAATCACTCTGACATTAATGTAATCGAAAATCTAATCAAACCCTTCGTGAGAGCCCATGAGCTCATGTTGCACAACATTTCTATAGGTTATGCAATTGGGCGAGAAAACAGAGTGATGGCTTCTATTAAAAAGAGGGGAATCCCATCTGCCTACTATATTTATTTCTCAACTTTCCTAATATTAAGCAAATTGCTTATCTTTACAACAGGAGTATAGCCTACCTGGCTGGCATGAAAATGATCTACAGGAAAATCTTCTTCCATTTACTATTTAGGTGCATAGAGGACATGTTAGAGGACAGGGGTGGCAGGGTACCCTAGTGGTTAGCGCGTTGGGCTAGTAACCGAAAGGTTGCAAGTTTGAATCCCTGAGCTGACAAAGTACAACTCTATCGTTCTGCCCCTGAACAAGGCAGTTAACCCACTGTTCCTAGGCTGTCATTGAAAATAAGAATTTGTTCTTAACTGACTTGCCTAGTTAAATAAAGGTAAAAAGCTATTTTTTCCCGCAGCCCCTGTTTCGAGACAGGTGCATGATAATGGTCCATTCTAAATCCAAACAAATATTATTTAGTGTATGCAAAGACATGATTAAATCAAGAATAGTCTGATGGGTGACAATATAAGCCGATCACTTGTGAATTATACATTATCACTTGTGAACGATGCACAGCAAATGGCAAGAAACAAAGCCTTTTTTTGTGACTTCTTTTAATCATAGCCGCACACCTCATGTTGCCTTGCCCATAGGCCTATAACTTTTGATAAGGTTTCTATCACAACTAAAGTGGCCAAATAACTTCTTAAAATTTAGCACATTAATCCGCTTTACAAGGGGTGTAGAGCCTAACTGGCATATATAAGCAGTGCATGAGTTACACGTTTGGGGAAGATAATTTTAACCATAAAAATGCACCTTTATAATAAAAGCATTACATGCATAATCACATTTGCGGTCACTTTTGATAATGGTGTTTTCCCCCTAATGGAACATTCATGGATATAGCCTACTGCCATGTGTGTATTGCTGCGCTTATAATGTGAAGAAATAGTCTAATAGTTTATCAACATTTAAAGCTAAACGTTCTGATCTGTTGCGTCAGCCACATTGCGTACAATTTTTTGGGTTTATGTGTTACTTTGGGATCTATCGCATCCCACAACTGTCCCAGACTATGTTTGGAATATTTGTTCCTCACACAGAACAGAATAGGTCAACTTTTGTACTATGGGGAATGGTAGATTGACATAAGGTAGTGCTTTTGTTGTTCGTTAGGCCTACTCATCTTGTTGGCTGACGAAAAGTAAATGTGGACAGTTCTTCCAATATCTTCAATATGCACCTCGGAATTGGATAAGGAAGCTTGCAGTTGTGTCCCCGATGTGTCTGTCTTCACTTGTAGCCTGTGAAAAAGACCCAATCACTCACGTGATGGAGAGCCAAGTGAGTGAGAGGTGCTTCAGAGAGTGGAGCACTCAGGGAGAAGAGCACAACTCAGCACTCCGGGCCAAGGGTACAATGGCCACTGGCTGCAAAAGGCATGGATTTTTTTTGTGTGCATTACGGCCACACAAAGGGGATGCCACTGTGAAATTTGAGGCATTATCAAGTGCTTGTCAAATTGTGAGTGAGAGACTGATAAAGTGTTAACAGCCTGCGCAAAAAAACAATGCAGAGCTCATGCCTTTCAAGCGACTTTTTTCAAATCATCAATTAGAGTCGCATCATGCTGTCTTAGAGTGTATTAAAATTCTAAACAAATAGCCCAACATTTGTAGAACAACTTACATTACCTCAATATCTCTAAATTAAGCATATAGGAGTACCTATTTCTTTTTGAACCGCTCAACACAGAATAGTCGCATGTGCACACTCCCTCAAATCATTTGGAGAAAATATAATTTCTATTTTATTCAGCTTTGTTCAATTATATTCTTCATACTATAAAATAATGCCATGGAATTCTAAGCAAATCTTGTCTACTAAATGAGCTAGTGTAGCCCACAGCCATTTGGCATAGCCAGATCAAGACCTAACGTAAGGAGGAATGCTAAAATGTGTTTATGTTAATTAAAGGTCAATTCCCATGAGACTGACAGTTATTTGCTTGACAATCACCGGCTGACGAACTTTTGTGACCGCCACGGCCCTATGCAAGACCACACACACACACACACACAGTCTGCATAGAGATAATAGTCCAATGCAGATTCAACTCTAACCTGTGTGTTTCCTGTTCCTCCTACAGGTGCAGGGGAGTCGGGGAAGAGCACCATTGTCAAGCAGATGAAGTGAGTTACAGACATCTTTAATCAGTTTCTCTAACTGATAAGGACACATCATGACCTCCTTAATATTAATAGATTATGCACTCTATCCTCCTTTGGTTTCATCGGTCCTAGTCAGCCAGTCCTCCTCACTCCTTGTGGGATTGATCTACAGTACTACTGATACATTGCTGATTCAGTCCTGGCAGACAATCGGGCATGTTGAACATAGGCATATTAATTCGATTTTAATGTAGATACATGGAAGATACATTGTCTTCCTGGCTGTGGTTGTTGGGCTGGCTTCCTCGCATCTTCCTGCCCATAATTGTCTTCACTACTGAAAGGATGAGTCTCAGTGCACCGAATGTTCTAGCTAGAGGTCGACCGATTATGATTTTTCAACGCCGATACCGATTATTGGAGGACCAAAAAAAGCCGATACAGATTAAATCAGCCGATTTTTATATATACATATTTGACAATATAATGACAGTTACAACAATACTGAATGAACAATGAATACTTATTTTAACTTAATATAATACATAAATAAAATCTATTTAGTCTCAAATAAATAATGAAACATGTTCAAATTGGTTTAAATAATGCAAAAACAGTGTTGGAGAAGAAAGTAAAAGTGCAATATGTGTCATGTAAAAAAGCTAACGTTTAAGTTCCTTGATCAGAACATGAGAACATATGAAAGCTGGTGGTTCAATATTCCCAGTTAAGAAGTTTTAGGTTGTAGTTATTATAGGAATTATGACGCGTCGACCATCTCTCTATACCATTTGTATTTCATTTCCTTTGACTATTGGATGTTCTTATAGGCACTTTAGTATTGCCAGCCTAATCTCGGGAGTTGATAGGCTTGAAGTCATCAACAGCGCTGTGCTTCAAGCATTGCTAAGAGCTGCTGGCAAACGCAGGAAAGTGCTGTTTGAATGAATACTTACAAGTCTGCTGCTGCCTACCACCGCTCAGTCAGACTGCTCTATCAAGTATCAAATCCTAGACTTAATTATAATATAACAAGCACAGAAATAAGAGCCTTGGGTCATTAATATTGTCAAATCAGGAAACTATCATTTTGAAAACAAAACGTTTATTCTTTCATTGAAATACAGAACAGTTTCGTATTTTATCAAACGGGTGGCAACCCTAAGTGTAAATATTGCTGTTACATTGCACAACCTTCAATGTTATGTCATAATTATGTAACATTCTGTCAAATTAATTACGGTCTTTGTTAGGAAGAAATGGTCTTCAAACAGTTCGCAATGAGCCAGGTGGCCCAAACTGTTGCATATACCCTGACTCTGCTTGCAAGAGAAGTGACACAATTTCCATAGATAATATTGCCTGCTAACATTAATTTATTTTAACTAAATATGGAGGTTTAAAAATATATACTTCTGTGTATTGATTTTAAGAAAGGCGTTGATGTTTATGGTTAGGTACATTTGTGCAGCGATTGTGCTTTTTTCGCGAATGCGCTTTTGTTAAATCATCACCCGTTTGGCGAAGTTGAAGTAGGCTGTGATTCAATGATAAAATCCCAGGCACCGCATTGATTATATGCAACGCAGGACAAGCTAGTTAACTTAGTAATATCATCAACCATGTGTAGTTAACTAGTGATTATGTGAAGATTGATTGTTTTTTATAAGATAAGTTTAATGCTAGTTTGCAACTTACCTTGGCTCCTTGCAGCCATAACGTCCTTTTGACGCTGCACTCGCGTAACGAGTGGTCAGCCTGCCACGCAGTTTCCCCGTGGATTGCAATGTAATCGGCCATAATCGGCGTCCAAAAAGGCCAATTACCGATTGTTATCAAAACTTGAAATCGGCCCTAATTCCCATGCCGATTAATCAGTCGACCTCTAGTTCTAGCCCTGTGGTTACTGTATTGACTGATCAAGCCGACACTCAATTACAGGGACACGTTCACCAATGACGTATACAAAACATGTGTATGTCTATGCCTGACACACACACACACACACACACACACACACACACACACACACACACACACACACACACACACACACACACACACACACACACACACACACACACACACACAAGCACACACAGACACCCCCCCCCTCAAAATGGTTTAATTATTCACATTCCTGTGTGCTAGCCAGGCGATGAATACATTTTTCATGAGTGTAGAGTAGAGTACAGACTGTAGCTCTAAGCCCAGGTTATTACTGTAACACGGCCACATAGGAAAATCAGTACCTGGGAGACAGATACACACTCATAACACACAAACCGTCTCAGCTCTTACCACAGAGATCATGTGTCAACATAAAAGGAGGCCAGGGAGACCAGTAAAATGCAGTAAAAATGGTTGCTTTATTCAACACCTTCAAATAGAATTACGATATTTCATAGGTAACTAACTGGGTTAAATCCCTGTACTTTTCCTATGAGGTGATATATTGTGTTGGGATTCATGTGCGGTTGTCCTGGGCTCCTGTGCTCTCTCTGCACTGCCTCCTGCATTCTGATGAAGTCTGGACGCTAGTATCACGCACATACACACACACACACACGCACACACACACACACACACACACACACACACACACACACACACACACACACACACACACACACACACACACACACACACACACACACACACACACACACACACGCACACACACACACACACACACACTTAACATGCAGAGCGTTCCCTTGTGCATGACAAGCTGAGAAGTGGATCAGATACCAACACACAGGGGAGACAAAATTTATTACACACAGAGGAGGTTTGCACAGGACTGCAGAGTAACAGGGCTAATATGCTACTAAACATTACGGTCATTGATTGAATATCCAAACTCTTAGCAACTAAACGTAGCACCTTGCACTCCAAAAAAGGCTTGTTTAAAAACTACCCAGCACTGGGTGAATATTGGACAGAACACACATTGGGTTATTTTGATCCAGCCAGTTGGGTCACTTAGTTGGGTTATTGAGCTATGTCCCCACTGGGACAGATTAGAAGACTGGAGGCATGGCTAAGTAGGAATGTGGCTTTCAGATAAATATTTTTGGGCACTGGTGATAGTAAATGTCATCTGTTCAGGGTATTATTAACATAATGAACAGGAATTAGATTTACTCTCACAGGTGGCCAAAAATAACTACCTGAAAGAGACCCCCATACTATTTTTTTTTAAATCAGCTACTGTATCAATCCAGCATGAAAGTGGATACAAATCCAACTGATGGTTAAATTAACATGTTTGGTGTGGTCTATTGGGGGCGTGGCTTTCAGATAGTTATTTTTGTCCACCCATGAGAGTAAATGCCATTCCTGTTCATCAAGTTTGTACACTGCAAATTTCAGTTCTGTCAATATTTTTGCCTATGTCATGACGTTGGCCTGTGGGTAAGGTTTATGACCCCCCCATAAATACCTTCTCCCTTCCCCTCTCTCTCTGACCCTACTGAAGGACTGGAATAGCCTGTGTTAAATATAGAGAGTCTGGGAACATCAAACAAATGGGGAAAGGAACCATCTTTTGTTAATAAAACCAGTTGGAAATATGCTTGATAACGTAATGAGTATGTATGTCAGTTCATTGTTATCTGAGACATTATGATTGATGGCAGGACAACATAAACTGTACCGGAGAAAGTATACACCCTCTAGTTATCAGAGTCACATGGAATTGTTATGCAATTGAAATGTTTGATATTGAAATTGTTTGTTAGGAGATTAAATGTAATTTTAGCTTCCAAATGAGAGAATTGGGTTTTCATAGGGAAAGTGCCCTGCCGATCAGTGGCCAACCCTGTGAAGAGACATGGGGTTATAAACGATGAAACCCCTCCTTTCCCCTCTCCACTATATAAGTCTTTGACGAAAAGACATTCCGGGTTCCAGTACGAGAGGTCTGCAGCCTCGACGTTATAAGGACAGACATGTTAACTAAACCATATCAAGGACAGAACTAAGCCAACCTCGGCGTGAGCTTTGATGGCGAATGGTATGAACTTTGAGCTTATTCACTACAGAAGTGATACTTCCTAGCCGTTGAGTTAGCCGCTGCTAACGTGGGCTAGGAAAGGACGGACGACGGATCCAGTCTAACAACCAGACGAAGATACCACCACGTATCCAATTTACCGCCATTGACATTCTTCCACTACACAACAGGAAGATCCGTTGGCCAACCACGGCCAGCATCTACGACCAATCTACCGAAGCGCAGCTCAGAGTAAATATTTATTGCATTTTCCTTTTCCAAATGGGCGGTAATTTAGAATGCATAAGATAATGTATTTACGATAGCATAGCTGCTGTTTCTGTGTTCCTAAATCTTCCCACTCTTTCATTCAAGCCCAACCCCCTTTTCCTTTGTGTAACCAGCCATGATACAGGCTCCGTCCACCAGGACGTTTTCTGTATGACATCATATGAATTCTGTGTATTTGTAATTCTGTGTGATTAGTTAGGTATTTAGTAAATAAATAATTAAACCCAATTTTGTATTGCTGATTCAACTTGTTAGCCAGGGTTCGTGAAGATAACCAAGAATTTATAACTTTCATGATGAGATTGAAAATAAGATAAAATTGACTGCTATCGATGTAAAATATTACTAAGTATTTTAAGAGTTTATTCAGAAGATAACAGCTCTATAAACGTTCTTCTGTGGTGCCCCGACTTTCTAGTTAATTACATTTACATGATTAGCTTAATCAGGTAATATTAATTACAGAGAAATAATTTTATAAGTTAGCATGTCATATCACTTAATCCGGCATAGCCAAAGACACGACATATGGAGCCCCCGTGCGAGGAATCTAAAATAGGATGAAGCTTTCATTTTGATTCAGCCTATATAAAATTGAAAAGCAGATTACATAATATACCAAGTTGATTATATACATTATGGGAATTGTAGATCGGAATTATTGGTGCGTGTGTGTTCTGGAGAATCGCCTCAGTGTTGTGCTCTGAGGTAGTCAGTGGGTAGCATACCCTATACAGTTCTGTATGAGGGCTGATAAAGCTATCTGATAAATAGCGCGTTTGGCCAAACGCTGGGCTATTTCTGCTTCGCGCGTTTCAGACGCGTGTTGGCTAGGTCATTATTAATTTCTCGAGCGAGGACAAAGACCCAGCCGATTGAAATTTAGGAGAGATTAGCTTGACCAGTTTATAAGTATCTCTCTGTCTGTCTCTCGCGTTTCGATGCGAGGAGACCACGGTGCATTTTGTTGTTTACCGCGAGTTCCGGTTAAAACATCGTCAAATATCGCCGAAAAGGGTTTGAACATAATACGTTATAAGTAAAACCTTTCCCTTGCCAAGGGAATCCTATGTGAGCATTTTTCAGGCATCAAGTAGCATTAGCTTGCTCGAGATGCTAAGCTAACAAACGGGAAAACAGCCATTTTGTTTGTGCCACATTGTAATTCATCCGACTTGCGGAACGAAAGTCCTGCCCTGGGTACTTCCGTTGATTTCAACGTATGCCAGCAGACTCCCCTATGAGAGTCACCAGTACTTTCCTTCAAATAATTAGTCAGGTGACACTCAAGTCGTTACTCATGATATCCAGACGGATATCGATGTCTTATTCAATTGAACTAATAAGTGAAATTGCCAGATTTACATTCTCAAGTGGATCTTTAAAAATAAAAAAAAATATCCAAATTGATGAGTTTTCTAAATGAGACATTGTAATCTTTTTTCCACATTAACCTAGATGAATAAACCTCTCAGGTTAATTAAAGTTTAAATCCCAAATAGCCTATACAGGTTTGATTTATCATTAAAATTGATCAATCAGTAAAATTTGGTTTTTGCAAAACCCATTCAGTAATCCAGTACTGACAGAAGTCCCGCCCCAGCGGGAATCCCATGTGGCTTCGGCCCAAGGAAGAAGTGTACCATAGTGGGAAGTGTGCCAACATTGGATCTACTGTTTACACTTATGATATCCAATCAATGGAGATTGTAGGGATTATCATCTCATTCAATTTAATAAGTTAAATTGTTGAACATACCTTAATGTTCTTCCAATCAAATGAGACACTTTTAAAACTTCTCATATTAACCTGGATGAAGCAACCTCTAAGGTTAATTCAAGTTTAATACCCAGATAGCCTACCCAGGTAGGATTAATCATTGGCATTGATTAATTCATTCAATTTGCTTTTGCAAATTCATTCACATCCAACTTCCACATTACTGGTACAGTCCTGATGGTTCGTCAACATCTATAAATAGATTAAACTTGTCTTTGCAGCTTCCAATGAATTCCAAACCCAAACATTGAAAAAAAAATAGGAAAATTTTTCCTCTAAATTTTTCTAATAATGTGCAAGCTACCAAAGGTGGTCACCACTCCTCCACTAATTAGTGAACCTCCACCCATAAAAGGATTGATTTCTGACCTCAGCAGCGATACCAACCCTAATTATGCCATTAGTGAAAAATCAGCCGAAATTGCGAACGCTGTCCGAAATCAACCATCAAGCACAGGCTTTGTGACGGTTCTCTCCACTTTAGCACTTATGTATCGCCATCAAAGGTTGGCATCGATCCAATACCACAGTGCACAGCTGAAGCACGTGCAAGACATGGCTAACATGAGGGCACAGGTGGAGAGAACTGAGCAACTATTGACAAAAGCAGGAAATGAAAACATTCTGCTAGTCAAGGAACTGCGTTTGAAATCGGAACAATTAAAAGTAATTGCAAATACTTATGACGATGAACGAGCACAAGCTCTTCAACAGAATCATATGCTACAGGAACAACTCGATTTAGCCAAAACTAAATACGATGATGTCCACGCCAAACTAGATAAATCTGAAGAGTTATCTACAAACAGGAGCGCTCAACTTGACAACATGCACGCTGTTTTGTTGAATGTTACTCAAAATAACACGGTGCTCCTCAAAGCGCTGCAGAACAAAGACGATCAGTTAATGGACACAGTGACAAAGTTGGATGATAAATCAGCAGAACTTATTGAAGTTGCTGACCAATTGAATGATGAGAGAACTCAGGTGATGAGGATGGAAATATTGATTTCTAAGCAAGCAGAGGAAATCTCATCACTGAATCTCTCGCTCTGTACTCGAGACCTCTATCTGCATAGCATGACAGATAAGTTTGAGACCGAAAGGAGCAGGTGTGACACTCACGTGTCCAAAATTGGTACTCTAAGCGCTCACGTGGACTCTGCAATGCAGCATAAGACCACCCTTAGGTACCAGCTGGAGGAAGTCCAGAATGGGCACGCTCTACAGCATGACTACCCATCCAAGCAACCGGAGTCCGGTACTCAAAGGAGTGAAGACGATAGGTTTCAGACATTGCATCCATCATGTGTCCCTCAGTCTTCTCCTCTTGGCCATTCGGCACTGAGTAATATGGAGCCTCTTGGCCAACAAAGCCAAAGCTTGGCTTCTCCTCTTGGCCTTTCGGCCCCAATTTCTCCACAGGATGAAGCCAACCCTCTCCGCCCGCTTGGCGCGGAATACCTTGACAAACTCGTCAAGAATTTCCCCACCTTTGACCCCGTTCCAGGTCAGCCAAACGATACTGAGACGTTCCTAGCTGACATAGAGGACGCGTTGGATGGCTACCCGAACGCTACGGGTTCTGACAGGGTTTACCTGTTGAAGCGAACGTCGAATAGACACGTGACGAGGTTCATTCGCCTACAACAGCAACACGTGCTAAATGACTACGCTAAACTTGCCACAGCTTTGAAATTAGAATTCAGTGGTTCTGCGACTCGCAAACACGATAGCTCACTGGCTAACACGGTCAAACAAGCTCGAAACGAACACCCACAAGCTTTCTATCATAGGCTTCGTTCAGCTTACTTTGGCCTACTCACAGAAACAGGAATGGAAGAGCTGTTACCATTCAAACAAATGTTTCTGTCGAACATGTATCCCACCTTCATTACCTACTTGGGCCCTGCAGCCCACGTTGGCTTGCCTATCTTACAACTCAGAGAGCTTGCAAGCACAGCTTTTGAGGCATCAAAAGCTCGCAACGCTAAGAGCCCTGACCACTCGGTTTTGAAGTTTGACCAGGAGCACTCACTCCAGTTAGAGGGTGCATTATCAGGTATTGGAGCGTCGAGAGCTGACGCACAACAACAGTTTCTACCACGAAACCATGATTCCAATAACCGCCGCGGTCGAAATAACTGTAAAGTACGTCGCCTTCAAAACGACTACCGCTACAATCGACCTGTTCGCTACGTTCCTGTACCCAACCCACACAAAGTGTCAGAACACAAGGGTAACAAAGGGTTGAAGGACGATCAAAACGTAGACCAATGTTCTCCAGAAGTCCCACTACGGGAAGAACTAAAGCGAGAACAATTTGAGAAAAGGGTAAAAGATAAGTCACAAGGACTAGACGGGGAATTACCGGACACCAGGTCCGCAGGAATTAACACCCATAGCAAGGACGTTAAAGTTCAAATTTCTCCCGCTCTCATTCAAGACCCTATCCAGGGCCCGCTTGATCAAGAAACAAGCCCCCGGGCTCGGTCTATAGACTCCGATACAAAAGTTGCGAAGGTAAAGGTCAAACGCTTAGTTAAAGCCAAGCCCACTCAATATCGGAAAAGTCAATCTGCTTCCATCTTGAACAGACATGGCACATCACGTCGTTGCGAACGACCACTCCACTTTGTGGGGAATATGTCCACTAACCACGAATCTAAACGGCCATACCTGGAAACAGTCCTGGAGGACTGCTTAGATTGTCAGGCGCTAATTGATTCGGGTGCGACAATATCACTCATCTCTCAAACATTGTTTGATGAGCTCAAAAGGGCTTTGAAGCCAACTAAACGTTGGTTAAAAGTGGAACGATGCGACACTACACTTCGAGGGGTCACTCAGACTACCTCGCCTCTCACATTGAGAGTCATGCTGAAACTACACTTCCAGGACGTATCGCTCGTTCATCCTGTGTATGTTACCAGCCTCGAAACTGTAACCCTGCTACTTGGAGCAGACTTGATGGATCGGTTACTCCCATTGATGGATTGGAAAACCAACCAGGTATGGTCACAGGCCACAGTGCCTTCTCCACTGACCACACTGTCTTCCCCTAACGCTAGCTGCAACGCAGTCCTTCACGAGGGGTATCTGTCAAAAGCACCCCTTGGGAAAAAGTCGTGTAGAAACCTCTTGGTGCAGAATCCGATCCAAGGAGATATTACGATATCTCGACACATTCCATCAGCCAATCTGATTGACCATTCTTTTCATGATTTCGAGCCAGCTGTCTCTGTGAATGAGCAACTTCCCTCCTTCTTGCAGTCGTGCAATACGGTAGTTGAGATGAACTTCTCTGGCCCTTCGGACACTTCCGCAAGCACTGCGGCCGTCTCAGCAAGAAAAACATTGATGCGCAGAGTACACTCTGCTTCCGATGATACACCTTCTGCTTTGTTGGGGACTGTCACCCCTTACAATGACACTAATGGCGTCAGTCCAGCAACTGACCCGATGACTCCCACTGGTGAAACACTTTGCGATATCACAGACCGATATCCTCGTCTCAGTTTGCAGGTACTGGAGAGGTTGCCACACGCGGACGCGGTGGTGACTGACAGACCTCGACAGCCACTGAGGGTGTTGAAGCACAAACACCAGGAGATTTGGTTGAAAGGTTACAGCCATTCTCATAATAACGCGGCCACTGACAACTCGTACATAGGGTCCGACCTTTTCGTTTGCGCCTCGGACACCAACACCACCCGCTGGTGGGGGGGTCCCGAGACACAAAGGGGGGGAATAGTAGCCCAGACCCATGATGAGCCTCATCGAGGCCGGTGGGGGGGTCGAGGCAACGGACAACACCGTACGAGGCCGCCAGAGCATAAATCAAATCTAGTTGTAAACTCCCCTATGAGAACAGTGAGGAGCAGACAGGCCCCTAGACGGGGATTATCTTAGAACACATCTAAGATAGTACTGAGGTGTACCACACTGGTCGTAAAGGAAGTCCAGTGGACTTGTCCACCTCCAAAACAAATGGCAACAATAATCATTCCTTGCCATGTGTAGGTTCAACTACAATACAACTAGTAATATGCTCCAATCATGTGTTCCGGTAGATAATATTTCAGAATAAATCGGTAGGACAACTGGACCCCTTGAATACCAGTACCAATACCACAGTCAGTCCAGCAACACTCAGTAAGAGGATTAGTAACCTCACAAGTTAAATTGCTATTGATAATAGCGACATAGGAGTCACTCAGAGTGCAACACGGGGAAGGGAATCTCCATTGCACTCCTCCAATGGTTAACACATGCCACTAATAAATAGAACCCTCCGTTCAGGAGAAAAGTTATTAGAAGTCATGAACCATGATCACACCACGTACGACTGGTCTAATACTTAGAGTACTTCCGTCGTGAGGTTAGCTCCTCCGTGGATAACATAGCTATGAAATAGACTTCATACCTACCGCCACTACAATAGTGGAAGACACCGTGACTTGTAGAAAACTACTACAGACTCCCTTGACACCAATTCTGACTGACCTCCAGGCATTGACCTGAAAATTACCTGACTACGTCAGACTCATTCTGAACAAGTTGTAATCTGCCAGGATACTTGGTTATCTTCCCTTGACATGCGCGATTGTGTAAGCATAAACGCACATGCACAACGGAACATCCAATTAGGATTTATGCTAGGATCACTTAAGGGTCCAAACAAAATACCAGCCTTAGTAAAGTTGAACATTTACTTCTAGGCCTTTGACTCTACAGCACTCACCAGTTTTCTAACCAGAAGTCCATAGGTCATCCTGTAGACTGCCCAAAACTAGTGCCTCACAGCTGTAGACTTATCATATAGTTGTCAACTTAGGATAGTACCCTAAGCGCCACCCCGCAAATTAGGAAAGTCCTAGATATGACATTAGACAATGCCATGATAGGGTCATTTTGCCAAGACCATGGACGTAGATAGAATACAGTCCAATTAGATGATTAAGGTGGCATAACTATTTTGTTTTGTTTATGCTTTCATTAATTTTGTTTCATTTTCTTTGGCACATAGAAAGTGATAGAGCCATAAACAACTCCCCCATACAACCATCAGTTAGTGCCACAACGCCGCTCATTTGGGAGGAAATGTAATTATATATTTCATGAGTGTGTGTGCATTGTTAACCTCTGCCTAAGTTACTGCCCAGATATTCCAGTCTGGACGACCAGACGACGGGTCCGGAACGGCGATCCCAATCCGGACATCCGCTGCCGAGTCATGGAACGGACATCTTCATTTGCAGAGACCCTACCCGGGTCGACCACCAGAGGGGGGACTGCAATAGCAACCACCAACTGGACATCCGCTGCACAGCCTTGGAGCGGACTTCTTCTTCATTTGCAGACACCCTACCCGGGTCGACCGCCAGATGGGGACCACAACGATGATCCACAACCAGGACAACCCACGTTCATTTTTATGTTGGTTTACAACATGCAGGTTAATCGCAAGATTGAACCCAACATGGGGGGACTGTCATGACGTTGGCCTGTGGGTAAGGTTTATGACCCCCCCATAAATACCTTCTCCCTTCCCCTCTCTCTCTGACCCTACTGAAGGACTGGAATAGCCTGTGTTAAATATAGAGAGTCTGGGAACATCAAACAAATGGGGAAAGGAACCATCTTTTGTTAATAAAACCAGTTGGAAATATGCTTGATAACGTAATGAGTATGTATGTCAGTTCATTGTTATCTGAGACATTATGATTGATGGCAGGACAACATAAACTGTACCGGAGAAAGCATACACCCTCTAGTTATCAGAGTCACATGGAATTGTTATGCAATTGAAATGTTTGATATTGAAATTGTTTGTTAGGAGATTAAATGTAATTTTAGCTTCCAAATGAGAGAATTGGGTTTTCATAGGGAAAGTGCCCTGCCGATCAGTGGCCAACCCTGTGAAGAGACATGGGGTTATAAACGATGAAACCCCTCCTTTCCCCTCTCCACTATATAAGTCTTTGACGAAAAGACATTCCGGGTTCCAGTACGAGAGGTCTGCAGCCTCGACGTTATAAGGACAGACATGTTAACTAAACCATATCAAGGACAGAACTAAGCCAACCTCGGCGTGAGCTTTGATGGCGAATGGTATGAACTTTGAGCTTATTCACTACAGAAGTGATACTTCCTAGCCGTTGAGTTAGCCGCTGCTAACGTGGGCTAGGAAAGGACGGACGACGGATCCAGTCTAACAACCAGACGAAGATACCACCACGTATCCAATTTACCGCCATTGACATTCTTCCACTACACAACAGGAAGATCCGTTGGCCAACCACGGCCAGCATCTACGACCAATCTACCGAAGCGCAGCTCAGAGTAAATATTTATTGCATTTTCCTTTTCCAAATGGGCGGTAATTTAGAATGCATAAGATAATGTATTTACGATAGCATAGCTGCTGTTTCTGTGTTCCTAAATCTTCCCGCTCTTTCATTCAAGCCCAACCCCCTTTTCCTTTGTGTAACCAGCCATGATACAGGCTCCGTCCACCAGGACGTTTTCTGTATGACATCATATGAATTCTGTGTATTTGTAATTCTGTGTGATTAGTTAGGTATTTAGTAAATAAATAATTAAACCCAATTTTGTATTGCTGATTCAACTTGTTAGCCAGGGTTCGTGAAGATAACCAAGAATTTATAACTTTCATGATGAGATTGAAAATAAGATAAAATTGACTGCTATCGATGTAAAATATTACTAAGTATTTTAAGAGTTTATTCAGAAGATAACAGCTCTATAAACGTTCTTCTGTGGTGCCCCGACTTTCTAGTTAATTACATTTACATGATTAGCTTAATCAGGTAATATTAATTACAGAGAAATAATTTTATAAGTTAGCATGTCATATCACTTAATCCGGCATAGCCAAAGACACGACACCTATTAGATATTTTTATAGCAAATGTATAACATTATTATTTAAATATAAGAAAGTGGTGACTATCCTTAGTCATGTTACGTTTGATACTGGCTCTCCGAGGCATGCTTCAAAATCGTTAAGCAGTTTACGTCGAAGCAGTGTGTATCACTTCATCAGAAGCACGTGACTAATGACATCCAAAGCTTTGTTTTGTCCGCCAACCACCTGTATTGGTTTTGATGGAAGACAAAAAGGCTACCCTTCGCACATGCAACGGCGTGTGTGACGTCATCTATAATAATTTTGCTGTTCAAAGGGACAGAGTGTAATTTAATGGGGGATAGGGGTGATCCAAATTATACATTTTTTCTCTCTGGGGAGGGTTGTGTGTTTTTTTTATTGGGCACCGGGGACGGTAGTACGTTTTACCCTGGTTTACGTTCGCTATTTGCAGGTTTTACTATATATTTACTAGACAAATTTCCCCATCTTCTTGCATGTGCCTTCCCTTTATCAAGGTGTTTTGGTACTTCCCTTATGCACTACGCTATATGGTGCTATGTGGAACCATGCACTGTAGAGTTCTTGGGTTTGTCACCATATGGAACCCTTTGCAGAGGGTTCTGCCTAAAACCCTGTATGTAGACTTCTTCATAGAACCCCTGTATATAGTTCTACCTAGAACCCTCTATGAAGGGTTCCACCAGCCTTATTAACCTTTACAATTCAATTATTTAGGACAATACATTATCTATCTATCTAGATATATCCATATATATACATAACGCTGGTGGATATACAGTGCATTCGGAAAGTATTCAGACCCCTTGATTTTTTCCACATTTTGTTACGTTGCAGACTTATTCAAAAATGGATTAAATTAAACATTTTGCGCATCAATCTACACAGAATAACCAATAATGACAAAGTCACAACAGGTTTTTATAAATGTTGGCAAATTTATTTAAAAAAAACTCACATACCTTATTCAGACCCATTACTATGAGACTCGAAGTTCAGCTCAGGTGAATCACATTTCCATTGATCATCCTTGAGATGTTTCTACAACTTGATTGGAGTCAACCTGTGGTAAATTGAATTGATTGGACATGATTTGGAAAGGCACACACCTGTCTATATAAGGTCCCACAGTTGACAGTGCCCTGCCAAACTGAGCAATCGGGGGAGAAGGGCCTTGGTCAAGGAGGTGACCAAGAACTCGAGTGTCACTCTGACAGAGCTCCAGAGTTTCTCTGTGGAGATGGGAGAATCTTCCAGGAGGACAACCATCTCTGCAGCGCTCTACCAACCAGCCCTTTATGGTAGAGCGGCCAGACGGAAGCCATTCCTCAGTAAAAGGCACATGACAGCTCGCTGGAGTTTGCGAAAAGGCACCTAAATGACTCTCAGAACATGAGAAACAAGATTCTCTGGACACCAAGATTGAAATCTTTGGCCTGAATGCCAAGCGCCACATCTGGAGGAAACCTGGCACCATCCCTACGGTGAACCGTGGTGTTGGCAGCATCATGCTGTGGAGATGCTTTTCAGTGGCGGGGACTGGGAGACTAGTCAGGATCGAGGGAAAGATTAACGGAGAAAAGTACAGAGAGATCCTTGATTAAAACCTGTTCCAGAGCGCTCAGGACTTCAGATTGGGGCGAAGGCTCACCTTCCATCAGGACAACGACCCTAAGCACACAGCCAAGACAAACACAGGAGTAGCTTCGGGACAAGTCTCAGAATGTCCTTGAGTGGCCCATCCAGAGCCCAGACTTGAACCCGATCAAACATCTCTAGAGAGACCTGAAAATAGCTGTGCAGCAACGCTCCCCATCCAACCTGACAGAGCAAGGGAGGATCTGCAGAGAAGAATGCGAGAAACTCCCCAAATACAGGTGTGCCAAGCTTGTAGCGTCATACCCAAGAAGACTCAAGGCAGTAATTACTGCCAAAGGTGCTTCAACAAAGTACTGAGTAAAGGGTCAAAATACTTATGTAAATGTGATATTTCAGTTTCTTATTTTTAATACATTTGCTAAAATCTGTACAAACCTGTTTTTGCTTTAATATGGGGTATTGTGTGTAGATTTATGAGGGGGAAAAAACTATTTAATCCATTTTAGAATAAGGCTGTAACGTAACAAAATGTGGGAGAAGTCAAGGGAACTGAATACTTTCAGAATGCACTGTATATATACACACACTGAACAAAAATATAAACGCAACGTGCAACAATTTCATTGATTTTACTGAGTTGAAGTTCATAATGAGGAAATCAGAAATGAGGAAATCAGAAATGTAGGCGCTAATAATATTGATTTCACATGACTGGGAATACAGATATGCAATACAGATATGCATCTGTTGGTCACAGATACATAAAAAAAATGGGCCTCACAATTGGCCTCAGGATCTCGTCACTGTATTGTTGTGCATTCAAATTGCCATCAATAAAATGCAATTGTGTTCGTTGTCTGTAGCTTTTGCCTGCCCACACCATAACGCCACTGCCACCATGGGGCACTCTCTTCACAATGTTGACATCAGCTCACCCACACGATACCATACACGTGGTCTAAGACCGGTTGAACGTACTGCTAAATTCTCTAAAACAACGTTGGAGGTGGTTTATGGTAGAGAAATTAACAATTCTGTGGCAACAGCTTTGGTAGACATTCCTGCAGTCAGCATGCCAATTGCACACTCCCTCAAAACTTGAGACATCTGTGGCATTGTGTTGTGTGACAAAACTGCACAGTTTAGAGTGGCTTTTTATGTCCCCAGCACAAGGTGCACCTGTTTAATGATCATGCTGTTTTATCAGCTTCTTGATATGCCACACTTGTCAGGTGGATGGATTATCTTGGCTAAGGAGAATTGCTCACTAACAGGGATGTTAACACATTTGTGCACAACATTTGAGAGAAATACGCTTTTTGTGCGTATGGAAAATTTCTGTGATCTTTTATTTCAGCTCATGAAACAAGAGACCAACACTTTACATGTTGGATTTATGTTTTTGTTATAGTACATTTAAACTCAGTTTTTAACAATTCCTGACATTTAATCATAGTAAAACTTCCCTGTCTTAGGTCAGTTAAGATCACCACTTTATTTTAAGAATGTGAAATGTCAGAATAAATCATTCTCTCCACTATTATTCTGACATTTCACATTGTTAAAGTAAAGTGGTGATCCTAACTGAACCAAGACAGGGAATTTTTACTTGGATTAAATGTCAGGAATTGTGAAAAACTGAGTTTAAATGTATTTGGCTAAGGTGTATATAAACTTCTGACTTCAACTGTAGGTCCTAGTTATACCCTAACACAGTGGTGTTAGGAAACCCCCAGTTTACAGGCCACATCAGGCCTGCAAGTCACATTATATGGGCTTGCAAAGTGATGTGTAATTCCTATTGGAATCCAGCCAGAGGTAAGATATCCAACAAGTGGAATTTTTTATCACCCACAACCCGCATTCAGAATGACTAGACATGAGACAGACAGCTCAAAAAGCTTCCCTATCGATCTTGTTTAGGGACAATACAATTATCCTACCTAGACTAGCCTACAACACCACAATTCAATGAATAATTGCATTAATGTTTTCAGGAAACTACAAAATTATACTCTAGGCATTTGAATAACGACGCAAAAGCCCTGTTATTTGAATGCTTCATTCAATTTGGATCAATTCTGGGTCTACTCTCGACAGTTTTAAGGTCTAGAAAGGCACTGTATCAGGCCAGTCTGGCTGTATTGTTTTACTTCTGATACTGAATGCACTGTCTGTTTTAGATCATCATTCTCCCAAGTCATCCTATTATAACGTGGCCACATACTGAATGCTACCGGCAGGCCCAGTTATTCAGGAAAGCTTAACACAGGCTCTGCCTCTATTTTTCCCCGCACCTAGAACACTGCAATAAAGCCTAAATATTGATAATTTAGCTTTTAAAAGGTATTATCTTTTACAAATGGCAAAAACACAACCAGTCACAATGTTTTCATTTGATTAGGCTACTTCAAAAGTCTGTAGGCCTGCACATGTTCATCAAAATATCATTTCAGCATTCTCAAAATGGCTTGACATTAACCAGGTTTCCATCCAACCTTTTTATGTGAGTAAAGTAGCCTACTTTCAAGGAATCATGAGAAAACATACAGTTTATTAAGCTACCGATTAAATAAGTTCCGTTGAACTTCACACACTCTTAGAAAAAAGGGTTCCAAAAGGGTTATTTGCGGAGGGATAGAGTTCTACATAGAACCGTTTTGATCTGAAGAACCCTTTTTGGAAGACAAGGGTTATTTGCAATAAAAGGGTTCAACCTAGAACCTTTAACATCTGAAGAACCATTTTTGGAAGAAAGGGTTCTTTGATGATTCTTTGGAAAGCATGAAGGATTCTTTGGAAGGCAAGAAGGGTTCTACATAGAACCATATATCATATTTCCCTGCATATACATTGATTGGTTCATACATTTTATGTTACACAAAGATAAATAACATATATTTTTTAACTAAACCAATCTGTTAGTAGTAGGACTTATTGCACCCGTTACTGGGATGGTTTTTCCAGTTTACATCATTGAGCTAGTCTCCATATTCAATTCTGCTTAATCCTGGCAGTCATTCTGAATGCAGGTTGCGGGTGATAAAAAAAATCCTGTTGTTGGATATTCTGGTTGGATTCCAATAAGAATTACACATCACTTTGAAAGCTAGTATAATGTGACTTGCAGGCATGATCTGGCCTGTAAACCAGGGGTTTCTTAACACCAGTGTGTTAGGGTATAACTAGGTCCTCAACGAAAGGCCTTATTATACACTACATGACTGAAAGTATGTGGATACCTGCTTGTCAAGCATCTTATTACAAAATCATAGGCATTAATATGGAGTTGGTCCCCCCTTTGCTGCAATAACAGCATCTACTCTTCTGGGAAGGCTTTCCACTAAATGTTGGAACATTAATGCTGGGACTTCCTTCCATTCAGCCACAACAGCATTAGTGAGGTCGGGCACTGATGTTGGGCGATTAGGCCTGGCTTGCAGTCTGCAATTTATCCCAAAGGTGTTCGATGGGGTTCAGGTCAGGGCTCTGTGCAGGCCAGTCAAGTTCTTCCACACTGATCGTGACAAACCATGTCTGTATGGACCTCACTTTGTGCATGGGGCATTGTCATGATGAAACAGGAAAGGTCCTTCCCCAAACTGTTGCCACAAAGCTTGAAGCATAGAATAGTCTAGAATGTCATTGTATGCTGTAGCGTTAAGCTTTCCTGTCACTGGAACTAAGGGGCTGAGCCCGAACCATGAAAAACCGCTCCAGACCATTATTCCTCCTCCACCAAACTTTACCGTTGGCACTATGCATTGGGGCAGGTAGTGTTCTCCTGGCATCCGTCAAATCCAGATTCTTCCTGTTGGACTGCCAGATGGTGAAGCGTATACGTTTACAACAAGCAAGGGGAAGATATCAGAATAGGGGCATTGGGGAATAACATATTATACGGAATACATTTGTACTGTAGTGAAGCCGTCTCTAGAGTAATGCAAGGTCTCTTTCATGATCATGTGAAACGTCAATTGCTATGGAAATGCTTGGATGTGTTTTTCAATGATGTTAAAGGTAGTTATAATGCAACTATGACAGTGACACGATATGGATTACAATTATCATCATGAATATTAAGGCTATACGCACTACATGTAACACATATAGACACTCAACCATGCAAATTGGTGAAGTTATTATTTATTTGGACATCACACATTATAGTCTTACTCTTATACAGACATCGTACACACTCTCACTACATCACATCCAATATCATAAACATCAACTTACTCAGATTTATTACACACATAATAACTTGTTTCAATTTTCTAACATCTGTGGCACTGGCTCACAGGCAAACAGGTACGGGAATAAAACAAATATTGCTAGAACCTATTTCTTGAATTCTAAATATCAGACATTTGAAAGCTCTAGTTTTGACTGTCATAATACCTCTGATGGCAGTAACTTTACAAGCACTAATTATGGTCAATTTAGACTGAGAGTAGTATCTAGTTATGGTAAGGGGTGAAATAAGTATAGCCAGTTATAATTGTAATGGTTTTGCAGATTATAAAAAAAGAAGATCAGTCTTTACATGGCTAAAAGAAAAGGAATATAACATATACTGTTTACAGGAAACTCACTCTACATCCTCAGATGAAGTTGCGTGGAAAAAGGAATGGGTTGGTGAAATAATTTTCTGTCATGGACAAAGGAACTCAAAAGGTGTGATGATATTAATTAACAAAAATGTTCATCTGAATGTGCAAATAGTCAGGAATGATTTGCAAGGAAGGTGGATCTTTTTGAATATGAACTGGACGAAAAAGAGATTTGGCTCATTAATCTATATGGTCCAAATCAGGATGATCCATGCTTCTTCGAAAACATTTATACTAATTAATTGAACTTACAGACAACAAATTATCAAATCATTATGGTAGGAGACTAAAACAGTGTTAAGTACCTCAATGGACCGTAAAGGTAATCACTCTACAAACTATCATCACCGTGCACTTAAGGAAATCACAAATATTATGGACACATTAGAAATAGTGGATATTTGGAGACTAAAAACCCCCGACCTAGTGATATATACGTAGGAGACTTAATCAAGCTAGTCGTCTTGACTACTTTCTTGTCTCTTTCTCTCTTGCATCAAAGGTTAAAAAAGTTTTAATAGGAGACAGAATGCGATCGAATCATCATCTAATTGGCATTCACATAACTCTTATAGATTTTCCACGTGGACAGGGATATCAGAAATTGAATCAAAGTTCACTGGAGGACAACTTATTTTTAACTAAGACAATGTCACGGTTGTCGTCGGTGAAGGAGGACCAAAACGCAGCAGGTACGTGTATGCTCATCTTGAGAATTTATTAACTTCAAAAAATGAACGTACAAAATAACAAAACAAAAAAGAACGAACGAACAACTACAAACAGTCTGGCAAAGCATAAGGCTCAACACAGAACAATCACCCACAAATACCAAACACAAACACACCCTACTATATGGGACTCTCAATCAAAGGCAGATAGACAACACCTGCCTTCAACTGAGAGTCCCAACCCCAATTAACCAAACATAGACATACACTCACTAGACTCCACATAGAAATACCTAAACATAAACCAAAACCCGGAATTACTAAATTAAACACCCTTTTAACAAAACACACCACCCTGAACCACATAAAACAAATACCCTCTGCCACGCCCTGACCAAACTACAAAAACAATTAACCTTATACTGGCCAGGACGTGACAGACAAAATCATTTATAACTGAATTTTTCCAGTATAATATAGGTTCAGCAAATCCCCTTATTGTTTGGGATACCTTTAAAATGTACCTTCAGAGGTCATTCAATTCAATATTCATCAATAAGAAAAAAGCAGTTTCTGACTAAAGAAACAAGACTAACAAGGTAAATCCATGAACTAATAGTACAGGTAGGTAGCAATAAAAATGATACTACAGAGATACAAAATAAGTTAGAGGAAAAACAAAAAGAACTTGAGGAACTTATTCAAGAACGATCTAATGTTATCTATTACAAAGATAAAGCAAAGTGGATGGAATATGGAGAAAAATGCACACAATTCTTCCTGAATCTCCAATACAGGAACGCTAACAAAAATAATTTGCAGAAACTCGTCACTGAAGACGGAGTCATCTATGATTCTCCGAATGATATTTTAAAAGAGGAAGCTAATTATTTTAGGCAGATGTTCTCTTTTCCGTCTCATCCTCTCCCACTGAATGAAGATTACGGTAAGGAATTCTTTCCAAATAATATAAAAAATGGAAAATTAACTAATGTACAGAAAGATCAGTGCAAAGGCCAAATTACAGAGGAAGAACTTTTTGAGGCTATTAAACCCTTTCAGTCTGGAAAAACCCCAGGGCTTCATGGCATACCGGAAGAGGTATATCAAGCCTTTTTCGGTACACTAAAAGCTCCATTGTTAGATTGTTTTAACTACTCCTATAGAAATGGTAGTCTGTCAGGTACTCAGCAGGAAGGTCTGATTTCTCTATTATTAAAACAAGACCCAGATAGCAAATATAAAGACCCAGTCTATCTAAAATGCTGGAGGCCCCTTTCATTGTTTATCCTGTTGGGGATAGGGGGCAGTATTTGCACGGCCGGATAAAAAAAACGTACCCGATTTAATCTGGTTACTACTCCTGCCCAGTAACTAGAATATGCATATAATTGTTTGATTTGGATAGAAAACACCCTAAAGTTTCTAAAACTGTTTGAATGGTGTCTGTGAGTATAACAGAACTCATATGGCAGTCAAAACCCTGAGACAAATCCTGACAGGAAACTGAAATCTGATGTGTGGATATCACTTCAAACATTTGCCATTGAAACACACAGGGGCTTGTGAATCATTTAGCACTTCCTATGGCTTCCACTAGATGTCCCCAGTCTTTACAAAGTGGTTTGAGTCTCCTACTATCAAAATTGACTGAAAGAGAGGATGTTTATCTTGGTCACAGGGGATGGGCCATTACCATTGTGACGTCGGCGCCCATGGGTACTCTCCCTTTTCGAAACGTTTTGAAAGACAATGCAACCGTCCCAATGGAATATTATTGAAGCCCTGGTTGAAAAAGCCCCTAAAGATTTATGTTATACAACGTTTGACATGTTTGAACGAACTTAAATATTTTTTTTTTGCTCATTCCTGACGACAAGTCAGACGCACACGGTACATTTTCACTAGCCTTCGGAGTGCGCTAACACTATTGGGACATAAATTATTAACTTTTTTGAACAAAACTACATTTGTTATGGACCTGGGATGCCTAGAAGTGCCTTCTGATAAAGATAATCAAAGGTAAGGGATTATTTACAATAGTATTTTTGATGGTTGATCGTTCCAAGATGGCTCCAACATTTATAGCCTAGACTTTTTTTCTGGGCATACCACGTCGTTTATTGCAAAGTGTGATTTCCCAGTAAAGTTATTTTTAAATCTGGCAAAGAGATGGCATTCAAGACATGTTAATCTATAAGTCTTTGAATGACAATATTACATTTTAACAATGTTTTCGAATAGTAATTTTGTAAATTGTAGCGCTGATCCACCGGAAGCATTTGAGGGAAAAGATTTTCTGAACGTCATGCGCCGATGTAAAATGCTGTTTTTATATATAAATATGAACTTTATCGAACAAAAAATGCATGTGTTGTGTAACATGATGTCCTAGGAGTGTCATCTGATGAAGGTTGTCAAAGGTTAGTGCTGCATTTAGCTGTGTTTTGGGTATTTGTGATGCATGCTAGTGGCTTTGAAAATGGCTGTGTGATTATTTCTGGCTGGGTACTCTGCTGACATAATCTAATGTTTTGCTTTTTGCTGTAAAGCCTTTTTGAAATCAGACAACGTGGTTCGATTCAGGAGAGGTGTATCTATAAAACGGTGTAAAATAGTCATATGTTTGAGAAATTGAAGTTATAGCATTTATGAGGTTTTGCATTTAGCGCGACGCGATTCCACACGCGATCCCACTGGCCCAGACAGGTTATTCAGTATTGTTGTAATTGTCATTATTACAAATATATATATAAAAATCGGCATCGTCTTTTTTTGGTCCTCCAATAATCGGTGTCGGTATTGGCGTTGAAAAATCATAAATCGGTCGACCTCTAGTATTCATATCACAAAATATATAAATATGCTCTCCACAATGAATTTCAATAGAAAACTTGTAAAAATAGACATGATCCTGCAACCATGGAGAGGTTAATACCTGTCTATTTATGGAAGAATTGCCCTGATTAACTTCTTAATCAAATCTCAGTTTACTCACTTACTTATGGCGCTACCGATCCTTGACTTTGGCGATGTCATTTACAAAATAGCCTCCAACACTCTACTCAGCAAATTGGATGCAGTCTATCACAGTGCCATCCGTTTTGTCACCAAAGCCCCATATACTACCCACTACTGCGACCTGTATGCTCTCGTTGGCTGGCCCTCGCTTCATATCCGTCGCCAAACCCACTGTCTCCAGGTCATCTATAAGTCGTTGCTAGGTAAAGCCCTGCCTTATCTCAGCTCACTGGTCACCATAGCAGAACCCACCCGCAGCACGCGCTCCAGCAGGTATATTTCACTGGTCACCCCCAAAGCCAATTCCTCCTTCGGCCGCCTTTCCTTCCAGTTCTCTGCTGCCAATGACTGGAACAAACTGCAAAAATCACTGAAGCTGGAGACTCATATCTCCCTCACTAGCTTTAAGCACCAGCTGTCAGAGCAGCTCACAGATCACTGCACCTGTACATAGCCCATCTGTAAATAGCCCATCACCATATTGTTATTTATTTGATTTATTTTGCTCCTTTGCACCCCAGTACCGCTACTTGCACACTCATCTTCTGCACATCTATCACCCCAGTGTTTAATTTGCCATACTGTAATTCATTTCGCCACTATGGCCTATTTATTGCCTCATACCCATTATCCTACCTCATTTGCACACACTGTATATAGACTTTCTCTATTGTATTATTGACTGTATGTTTGTTTATTCCATTTGTAACTCTGTGTTGTTGTTTGTGTCGAACTGCTTTGCTTTATCTTGGCCAGGTCGCAGTTGTAAATGAGAACTTGTTCTCAACTAGCCTAAGGTGAAATGAAAAAAAAGCATGCCAATACCAGAGTGGGCACATTCGCTATACCTACAGTTGAAGTCGGAAGTTTACATACACCTTAGCCAAATATATTTAAACTCAGTTTTTCACAATTCCTGACATTTAATCCCAGTAAAAATTCCCTGTTTTAGGTCAGTTAGGATCACCACTTTATTTTAAGAATGTGAAATGTCAGAATAATAGTAGAGAGAATGATTTATTTCAGCTTTTATTTCTTTCATCACATTCCCAGTGGGTCAGAAGTTTACATACACTCAATTAGTACTTGGTAGCATTGCCTTTAAATTGTTTAACTTGGGTCAAATGTTTTGGGTAGCCTTCCACAAGCTTCCCACAATAAGTTGGGTGAATTTTGGCCCATTCCTCCTGACAGAGCTGGTGTAACTGAGTCAGGTTTGTAGGCCTCCTTGCTCGCACACACTTTTTCAGTTCTATAGGATTGAGGTAGGTCAGGGCTTTGTGATGGCCACTCCAATACCTTGACTTTGTTGTCCTTATGCCATTTTGCCACAACTTTGGAAGTATGCTTGGGGTCATTGTCCATTTGGAAGACCCATTTGCGACCAAGCTTTAACTTCTTGACTGATGTATTGAGATGTTGCTTCAATATAGCCACATCATTTTCCTACCTCATGATGCCATCTATTTTGTGAAGTGCACCAGTCCCTCCTGCAGCAAAGCACACCCACAACATGATGCTGCCACCCCTGGGCTTCACGGTTGGGATGGTGTTCTTCGGCTTGCAAGCATCCCCCTTTTTCCTCCAAACATAACAATGGTCATTATGGCCAAACAGTTCTATTTTTGTTTCATCAGACCAGAGGACATTTCTCCAAAAAGTACGATCTTTGTCCCCATGTGCAGTTGTAACCCGTAGTCTGGCTTTTTTATGGCGGTTTTGGAGCAGTGGCTTCTTCCTTGCTGAGCAGCCTTTCAGGTTATGTCGATATAGGACTTGTTTTACTGTGGCTATAGATACTTGTGTACCTGTTTCCTCCAGCATCTTCACAAGGTCCTTTGCTGTTGTTCTGGGATTGATTTGCACTTTTCGCACCAAAGTACATTCATCTCCAGGAGACAGAATCCGTCTCCTTCCTGAGCGGTATGACGGCTGCGTGGTCCCATGGTTTTTATACTTGCGTACTGTTGTTTGTACAGATGAATGTGGTACCTTCAGGCATTTGGAAATTGCTCCCAAGGATGAACCAGACTTGTAGAGGTCTACACTTTTTTTCTGAGGTCTTGGCTGATTTCTTTTGATTTTCCTATGATGTCAAGCAAGGAGGCACTGAGTTTGAAGGTAGGCCTTGAAATACATCCACAGGTACACCTCCAATTGACTCAAATGATGTCAATTAGCCTATCAGAAGCTTCTAAAGCCATGACATCATTTTCTGGAATTTTTAAGCTGTTTAAAGGCACAGTAAAGTTATTGTTTGTAAACTTCTGACCCACAGGAATTGTGATACTGTGAATTATAAGTGAAATAATCTGTCTGTAAACAATTGTTGGAAAAATTACTTGTGTCATACACAAAGTAGATGTCCTAACCGACTTGCCAAAATTATAGTTTGTTAACAAGAAATGTGTGGAGTGGTTGAATAACTAGTTTTAATGACTCAAACTTAAGTGTATGTAAACTTTCAACTTCAAGTGTATATGTAAAACAAATTGTGACAAAACCATCAGTAGGCCTAGAGTTGAAAATGCGATGCAAACCCATCCTCCAACCAGCATTTTTGTCTATTATTGCGGTGTTGAACATGATAATGAAGTGCCCAGGTCAGTATGCTTTGTTAATTGGTTACATTGGTGGTGCATTGGCAGAGAAACCTGATGGTGGAAAATGTGTTGCATATATTCTATATAATTATAAATATGGCATCAAAATGTAGAATATCAGATTTCCCACTAGCTGATCATTGGTCGTAGTGTAATGAAACAGGCAGGAAGAGTGAGTTTGTCTGTGGTGGTCGGCGAACCATCAAACTTCTGGCCCGTAGCCCTGTGTGGGATCGACTGTGCCACAAAAGCATACTGAAGTGACAACATTTATAAACACAGTGTTGCTAAATGTATTATTATTTGTCCTCGTAAACATTATTTTGAGTTAATTCTTTGAGGGAGGAGGGAGTTTAATACATTTTACAGTACAAGGGGAGGGTCATGGGAAAATATTGTTAGTGTTGGGGGGGTGCATTATAAAAAAAAAATGTATGACACCTTGAGTTGGACCGGCTACAAAAGCATCAGTGCTCACCCTTAACATGTGCTGACGACACAACAGAACAGATGAACAGATTACTCTGAAGGACAAAAATATATATTTTTAAGCCACGCCTCCAGTCTTCTGATCTGACCCGGTGGATCATAGTGCAATAAACCATGCAGAATCAACAACCCAACCTGGCTTTTTTAAAAGAAAACAACCCAACTAAGTGATCCAACAGGTTGCGTCAAAATAACCCACCGTGTGTTCTGTCCAATATTTACCCAAATTGGGTTGTTTTAACCCAGCACACTACCTTATAATGGCTTGCCTACTTACAAATTGCGGGATATTCAAACATGAACGTTCTTGTTAGCACCTAAAGAGTTGTCAATATGCCACACTGTCAGCATCACTGATGTCATTGTCATCGTAACACATTATCCCCAACACTGTTCCTGACTTGAGTGACATCAGAAGAATGCTCAGGTTTGTTTTCCTTCCCGATCAGGATCATCCATGAGGATGGCTACTCAGAAGATGAGTGTAAGCAGTACATAGCTGTGGTCTACAGCAACACCATCCAGTCCATCATGGCTATCATCAAGGCCATGGGCAATCTCAAGATTGACTACACAGAAGCCGCCAGAGAGGTAAGACACACACACACACACACACACACACACACACACACACACACACACACACACACACACACACACACACACACACATTTGGGCATGTTTTTTGGGCTCCTCTGTTTCTGCAGTCAGATAATTAGAGAAGACGTCCAGCTTTGCCTCTACACATCCACTAGAGCTCTTGAGTTACCATGTCCTGGGCCTTAAAGACAAGTTTAGTCACTATCATCCATAATCCCATGCTCGATCCAAGGATTCATTTCATGTACTAACATAGTTTGAAAAGAACAGCCAATAGGAAATTGTGTGTACTATCATCCATAATCCCATGCTCGATCCAAGGAGCCATTTCATGTACTAACACAGTTTGAAAAGAACAGCCAATAGGAAATTGTGTGTACTATCATCCATAATCCCATGCTCGATCCAAGGAGCCATTTCATGTACTAACATAGTTTGAAAAGAACAGCCAATAGGAAATTGTGTGTACTATCATCCATAATCCCATGCTCGATCCAAGGAGCCATTTCATGTACTAACATAGTTTGAAAAGAACAGCCAATAGGAAATTGTGTGTACTATCATCCATAATCCCATGCTCGATCCAAGGAGCCATTTCATGTACTAACACAGTTTGAAAAGAACAGCCAATAGGAAATTGTGTGTACTATCATCCATAATCCCATGCTCGATCCAAGGAGCCATTTCATGTACTAACACAGTTTGAAAAGAACAGCCAATAGGAAATTGTGTGTACCATCATGCAACCATTGACATACCCCACCCTTCAGTCTGGCCCCCCATTAATGAGCACATGAATGCCTTGCAACTTTCCATGAGAACATTTCCCCAGGTGACTGAGTTGATTCCACAGGAGCTGGATCCTGTATAGATCCCAGATATATAAAGATATAGATATAGATAGATAAATAAGTGCGTTATTTGAAAAAAAGAAATACTTTTTTTTTACCAAATGCAGCTAGTTTGCAGTCTTTCCAGCTTCAGTTTGAAGTGATTATTTTAGCTGTGTTGTTGGGTAGTTCCTCTGAACAACATTGTCCTGACGAGAGAGCACATTAGCTCATTGTTATGGATGTATCCAAATAAATGTCACAAGAAAACATCTTAAACAAACGCAAACGCAGCTTCTTTACTGTTATTCTGGCTGCACTGTTTGACGTGCCTGAAAGGTTAGCCGTAGTTGGCTAGCTACAGTAGCAAGCAAGGAATAAGAAGGTTGCCAGCCAGTATGGCAATTGAACATTTAGAACGAACGTCCATAGATACAGAACAAAAAAAGTTAGCAACTGTTTGTGTCGGGACTACGGGACTATATCATGTGGAAGGATGAAATAGTATGAATAAATTCATAAAAGAAAGTTTTTATGCAAATATCAATCATTATTCGAAAATGTTGCTAACCCGTTGTATAAAAGTGATAATCCCGTCAAAGCCGGTGTTTGGAGGATATATTGGCACGGTTTGCCGGCCCTCGACTTTACTTAAGTAAAGTTACTCTTTTCAATTGTGATATCATCATATTCAAATGTACAGTACCAGTCAAAAGTTTGAACACACCTACTCATTCAAGGGTTTTTCTCCATTTTTACTACATTGTCGAATAATAATACAAAACTATGGAATAACACATATGGAATCACCAAGAAAGTGTTAAACAAATCAACATTTATTTTATATTTGAGATTCTTCAAAGTAGCCAACATTTGCCTGGATGACAGCTAAGCAAAGAGAAACGACAGTCCATCGTTACTTTAAGACATGAAGGTCAGTCAATCTGGAAGCTTTCAAGAACTTCTTCAAGTGCAGTCGCAAAAAGCATCAAGATCTATGATGAAACTGTCTCTCATGAGGTCCGCCAAAGGAAAGTCAGACCCAGAGTTATCTCTGCTGCAGAGGATAACTTCATTAGAGTTAACTGCACCTCAGATTGCAGCCCAAATAAATGCTTCACAGAGTTCAAGTAACAGACACATCTCAACATCAACTGTTCAGAGGAGACTACGTGAATCAGGCCTTCATGGTCAAATTGCTGCAAAGAAACCACTACTAAAAGACACCAATAATAAGAAGAGACTTGCTTGGGCCAAGAAACATGAGCAATGGACATTAGCCTGGTGTAAATCTGTCCTTTGGTCTGATGAGTCCAAATGTGAGATTTTTGCTTCCAACCGCCGTGTCTTTGTGAGACGCAGAGTAGGTGAATGGATGATCTCAGCATGTGTGGTTCCCACCGTGAAGCATGGAGGAGGACGTGTGATGTGTGGGGGTGCTTTTCTGGTGACAATATCTGTGATTTATTTAGAATTCAAGGCACACTCAACCAACATGGCTACCACAGCATTCTGCAGCGATGCGCATCTCATCTGGTTGGCGCATAGTGGGACTATCATTTGTTTTTCAACAGGACAATGACCCAACACACCTCCAGGCTTTGTAAGGGCTATTTGACCAAGAAGGAGAGTGATGGAGTGCTAGATCAGATGACCTGGCCTCCACAATCACCCGACCTCAACCTAATTGAGATGGTTTAGCATGAGTTGGACCGCAGTGTGAAGGAACAGCATCCAACAAGTGCTCAGCATATATGGGAACTCCTTGTTGGAAACCCTTTTTTGGTTACTACATGATTCCATATGTGTTATTTCATAGTTTTGATGTCTTCACTATTATTCTACAACGTAGAAAATAGTAAAAATAAGGAAAATTGAACGAGTAAGTGTGCCCAAACTTTTGACTGGTAGTGTAAGTATATTGAATTGAATCGCCATAGCAAAGAAATAGACTGGGTTTCAAATCAACGCTGCTGCTCTTATCAACCAAATATTCTAAATTCCAACGTTCTACGAACATTGCTTTGGTTGATTTAGCATTTTTATTAGTTAGAATTGCCTTGACAATGGACAACTATTAATGGATGTCTTGTGCATCGTGCAAACACACACACACACACACACACACACACACACACACACACACACACACACACACACACACACACACACACACACACACACACACACACACACACACACACACACACAGTGCTCAGGGAGATGGAGAGAGAGAGTGAGGAGGTTTAGAGAGCGATTGAGAGAGAGGAGTTTGAGGCTGTGAGTGGGTTTTCCTGCCTCCATGAGGGCCATGCAGGCTTGATAATGAAGAAACATGAAGTGTGCTGAAAAAGGAAAAGGTGGCACTCGGACTGAGCTGTTTATTGGAAGGGGTTTATTTAAAACTGCTGGCAGGACACATTTCACGAGCAGATTTCCTTAGCAGTGTATAGGCACTATGCACCTCAAAAAACAATGCTGCTGCTGGGTTGTTCCACCAATTAGTTGCCTTTTGAATCGTGTAAAAAAAATATTTAAAAAAATTACATTTTTCCCATCTCAAGAGGTTAAATAAATAAAAATACTATAATGCCTATTAAGTGCCAAATAAAGTGACAGGGTTGACTGTAACAGGGTTTCACGACTTCATCTTAAATCATCTATAAATCCCCTTGTAACAGGGGGAACAGAAGATTGTTTTGTGCAAAAATTGTTTATTTGTTAAAACATTTCTAGCCTTTCCATCAATGCGTAACAGTGTTATGCTCGACCCGCTCAGTTTTCCATCACAAAACAGCAGAAAATTGCCTATAAGAGTAGAACCAGTTCACCTGCTTTTACATTAGGATTTGAGTATTAGATGTTCATCTTTCTTTGAAAAAAATATGTAAAAAGGAACAGTTTCACCATATTAAAACTAGAGTTCAGTTCATGTAACAGGGTTGACCTTAAAATTAGGGACATGTTGTTCTTTTTACTTTAATAAAATTAATCACTAATCACATGAAATAAATAATAATCTTTAGAAATGACTTTGTCAAAGCAACAAAATAACTAGGGCTTTACAATGATGGTAAAAAATGTTGGGATTAAGTAGGTTAAAATCTTCCCAGAAGTCACAGAGGTTGCACAGAGGGACAAGGTCCAAATGCTGAATTTTGTCTTTATTTATATACACTACATGGCCAAAAGTATGCGGCCACCAATTCATGTTAGTGGATTTGGCTATTTCAGCCACACCCGTTGCTGACAAGTGTATACAATTGAGCACACAACCATGCAATCTCCATAGACAGACATTGAAAGTAGAATGGCCCGTACTGAAGAGCTCAGTGACTTCCAACAAGCCACTATCATAGGATGCTACCTTTCCAACAAGTAAGTTTGCCAAATTTCTGCCCTGCTAGAGCTGCCCCGGGCAACTGTAAGTGCTGTTATTGTGAAGTGGAAACGTCTAGGAGTAACACTCATGACCGAGTTCCAAACTGCTTCTGGACGCAACGTCAGCACAAAAACTGTTCATCTGGAGCTTCATGAAATGGGTTTCCATGGCCGAGCAGCCACACACAAGCCTAAGATCACCATGCGCATGCCAAGCATCGGCTGGCATAAAGCTCGCTGCCATTGGACTCTGGAGTGATGATTCACTCTTCACCATCTGGCAGTCCGACGAACTAATCTGGGTTTGGCAGATGCCAGGAGAATGCTACCTTATGCAATTCAAAGTGCCAACTGTAAAGTTTGGTGGAGGATAAATAATGGTCTGGGGCTATTTTTTATGTTTTGGGCTCAGCCCCTTAGTTCCAGTGAAGGGAAATCTTAACACTACAGCATACAATGACATTCTAGATGATTTTGTGCTTCCAACTAAAGTGGCAACAGTTTGGGGAAGGCCTTTTTCTGTTTCAGCATAACAATGCCCCTGTGCACAAAGTGAGGTCCATACAGAAATGTTTTGTCGAGATCGGTGTGTAAGAACTTGACTCGACTGCACAGAGCTCTGACCTCAACCCCATCAAACACTTTTTGGATGAATTGGAATGCCGACTTCGAGCCAGGTGTAATTGCCCAACATCAGTGCCCGACCTCACTAATGCTTTTGTGGATGAATGGAAGCAAGTCCCCGCAGCAATGTTCCAACATCTAGTGGAAAGCCTTCCCAGAAGAGTGGAGGCTGTTATAGCAGCAAATGGGGACCAACTCCATATTAATGCCCATGATTTTGGAATGAGATGTTCGACAAGCAGGTGTCCACATACTTTTGACCATGTAGTGTATATAGAGTTTTCCATGTGGTCTATATTAAAGGGCAATTCATTTACTACAACAGGCTTTTCAAATTAAATATTTATGCACAATGTCTACTTAAAATATCAAAGGGATGCAAAAGGCACTCATTTCGTGGAACGACCCTGCTGCTGCATCATGCAGCCCAGACAATGCTGGATAGAAGTAGTTTGCTTCAGTTTGATCTTTTTTTACTTCATCGATATATCTGGAAACTTGGGGAGTTTGCTGTTCATCAACATCAAACGATGATTACCTCAAGCTGATAAGGAAGGCTTAATTCCCAACCCATCTTCAAGTCTTTCTTCTTATTTACAGACCCATACACACACACACACACACTCACACACAGCTTCGCTGGTCTCACCTGTCACACCCAATGAGTCAGCAGTAAGAGCAAATCCAGTCCAGTGCTACCATGCAGAGGGCTCAGCCGGTGAACAAACTGTCAGTGTGTTTCTCAAAGAGAGCAAGCTCCAGTGTTTGACCGTATATATTAGAGGGCTTCAGTCTTGAGTTTGTAGCTGTAGGATGCGTGGATGTGCTTTATAACTGTACTCTAGTCTTCACATGGCCTGAGGGGAGAGTCTAACAGGGATGAGTAGAGAGGCTGCCTTGGTTTTTAAGGGAGGATGGATGGGTATGCTCCTCTGTGTTTTCAGACCATCCTTCATACAGTGTGTCGCTGGACCTAATGATACTTATGCAGGCAATTAGTGCACCGGCTGCCACAAACATGCTCTCATACAGTACATTCAGACAACAGACAACATGTACTCATAGACAGTGATGCACAAGAACACACAGAGAACAGTGCATAGACACACACACACTTGTGCGCACACACACACACACACACATACTTGTGCCCAGAATTGGCTCAGTGAGTCATCCTAAGCCCAGTGCCCAGGGAGGATGCAGAAGAGAGGAAATCTTGCCTCCATATGCTGTGTTATTTCATTTCATTTGCTTTGCCATTTCATATCAGAGAAAGATGCCCAAAACACAGGCAAAAAAATCCTCTCTGAACTGCACTCCAAGGCTATTAAACTGTCGTTTTGTGTTTTTATATTCATTATTATTTATATTAGTTTTAAGATTTTATTTGAAATTCAGTTTAGTTTCAGTTTGGTTTCAGATCGACTTTAATAGTTTTATCAAAACATTTCTAATGAGTTTTTATATGATTTATTTTCAGTTTTAGTGTTAGGGACATAAAGTAGCCTATGCGTGGGAGGGTAGTAGCCATGAATGTGTTGTATAGTTTTGGTGTTTTTGGGGATGTCACTTCTTGCCACATTCGGGTGTCACAGATGCACCTCTCCCGACTTCACTCCTCGACTTTAGTCTACTGTCGGCTGCTTTAGCCTTACCACTCAAACGCTCCCAATATCTGTGGTGCTGCTCGTGGCAACGTCATCTTGCTGAGTCTACCTTTAAATTATAAAGTCAATCTCAATGTGACGTGCTAGATTCAGAGGCTTGAAAACCCCATTAGAAAAAAAAGCTTGAAAACCCCATTCGATTTTGCCCCCCCCCCCCCAAAATAAACAAATCACTGAACATATAGTAATTCATGATAGTTTTTTATTTTTTATTCCATGGCATGTTGAATACTTGTTTTTGTTTGGATTGAAGGGCATTCTATAGCGTCAATTATTTACGCAATAAGGCACAAGAGGCAGTGATGCATCATGGATACAGTCTGAGGTAAATGCTGTTGTTCAGCCTCATGCAATTTACCTGTGACTGTATTCATGATACTTTTATTTATATTTTATTTAACTAGGCAAGTCAGTTAAGAACAAATTCTTATTTACAATGATGGCCTACCCTGGCCAAACCCTAACAATGCTGGGACAATTGTGCACCATCCTATGGGACTCCCAATCACGGCCAGTTGTGATACAGCCTGGAATCAAACCTGGGTCTGTAGTGACTCCTCTAGCACTGAGATGCAGTGCCTTATACCTCTGCGCCACTCGGGAGCCCCAGCACTGCCTCAATGCCTTATTGCTTTTATAAAACTGCTACCAACATATTAAAATAACAATGATTTACGATACATATTTTCATTAAAGTGTTATTTTGATAAACAAATTAATACAATTTCATTATTCCACCAAAATATATAGTCGGGACACAAATCTGGTTGTTAGTTATTTTAGTCATGTTGCTACAGACCCAGTCGTTAATTATTTTTGCATAGTTGCTATGCAAAAGGAGTGGTCAACCGTTCCAAACAAAATGGTTGCGATGCAGGCTCGGTAACGTTCTTCACATTTGCTAGCTAGCTAAAACACTTCGGTAAATTCAGTCACCTCAAACATTGAACCTGGAATGGCAGTACGCTATAGCTGCATTGTTACTTATAGGCAGTTACTTGGATATGTCCATGATAATGACGGTGATGTGTGATTTCGCCTAGCTCAGAAAAAGTTGTCTCGTCTCGTCTGGGCACTGTTCACTCTCTATGTATAGACCCCTTTCCAGTACAAGACACACTGACGTAATGCACAGATGCGTGCAACTCTTTTGCAGCAGTAGAAAGCCATCTGTGCCCATTCAACATTGCCTAGATTTACGTTTTATTACAAAATAACTTTTTGGGGTTCTCATATGCGTACAATGACATTTTGATTCATGCCTGAATATTTGCTAAGATTATATTTGGATGTGATCTTTGCAAAATAACTATTTTGGATGCAGCAGTTGTTAGCTATAATGCTAACGCTCATTGATATAGGCTGTAACAAAAGCTAGCCAAAGAGCCATTTTACTGGTTGAAGTGTTTTTTAAGAATAATGCAATTGATTTGTGATGATAACAAAAACATTCAATTGTAATCCAAAAGTAGTGTGAAATGCACTCATAAGAAACATGTAAATAGAGGCTTTTTTTGCTGGTGTTCCATATTTGAACCCCCCTTGTTCTGCCACCAATTTGCACGCGTCACCCTCCTGCGACAATGTTTGTAAACACAGAAAGGCGTCTATGGATCCAAACAACCAGTTTTATGATTCCCTATAATGCACAGTATAATTCAATGACTATGAAGTTCATTCTTGCATGTTCTATGTTTGAGCTGCTTTTGAAAGCCAAAGTCGAATTGAAAACATTATTGGCATTGTTCAATTTGGTTTTCATAATAGCAAGCCAGGACTGATTAGTTAGGTTGATTGGTTAGTTAAGCTAGCAAGTCTTACTGTTTGGTTACCAAGGCAACTACTGTAGCTAGCTAGTAAACTTGCTAGCTACTTCAGTGGATGTTGAACACATTTCTACATTTCTTGCGGAAATGTGTTCAATTATTGCCTTGGTATAAAAGGGATAATCAACTCAGGACTCTGGAAAATAGTGCACCTCCGTGTAAAGCCAGTTCCACGCGCTGAGTTTCAGTGTAGTTTTAGTTTTTCAAACAAGTCTGTTCATTATTTTATTTCAGTTAACTAATCATGAAAAAACTATTCCGTTTTCTTTTTAGTTTCAGTTTTAGTTTACTGTAATAACATTGCTTCACTCCCAGTCTTAAATTGAACTGTATATTTATAGTAATTTTGGTCCACTTCACCAAATTGATTGATTATCCACTTTGAGTTTTGCTAATTTGCTAGTATGGAAACACAGATGACACAGCAGATCTGCATACTGTATGTGTATGTGGGTGGAGAGGTGTACAGTGTACAGTATGTGGAGGTGTTCATCAGTCTGTTCTGCTGAGTCTATGGTTATGGAGGTGGCTGGCTCTCCGAGCCTAGACAGGCGTTCATCTCACTATAGAGAGATGAATACCTGACTAGGTAGGGATTCCACAGTAGCTGGGCGGGTACAGAGCTTACGGACTTGCTAGCTCTCTCGCTCATTAGCTGGACATTAGGAGAGATATGTGTGGCCATAACTCTGAACTATTTAATGTCGTGACTTTGACCCCTTGTCTTCATATTGGCGACAGACTTCTGTTGTCATCATCACCATCATTCCATTAATTCCTGTCTATTTACAGTACAGAAGGTAGTGGGAGAAACACCCAGAGGAAATATATCTATCTCCTGCCTGCCACTAGCTGCCACTGGGACACTTTATTACAACAGTGCATTATTTATCAGCCGGACACCTTGTCCACAGACACTAATATATCTCCCATATTAGCCATCACACAGTGGAGATTGCCTGGCCTCTGGTTATGACAGGTCCCCAGCGATGACATAACAATATATAAAGCTACGTATTTAAACTGTGGCACAATTGACCTTGGGCCATTGGCCCCCTGTCAAAACACACCAATATTTATTAGCTTAATCTGAGTCACTCAATCATTGTGTCTTGTGGCTAGAGAGACCCTTTAACTATTTATGATAAGATCTTGCCCCATCACAGCAGATGCGTTTGCTTGTTGATAATGTGGGTTCTCCCTCCTGAGATTTAAACATAAGCCCTCACTCTCTGTGATGTCTGTGGCAATGACTGTTCTGTAGTCCTGTGGTGTGTCTGACCTGCAACCTCCTAGCCCTGGCCCTAATGGCCCTCTCCTGTCCTCTCCCACCCCTGCAGGATGACGCCCGCCAGCTCTTTGCCCTGTCGGCTGCTGCTGAGGAGCAGGGCATCCTGCCCGATGACCTGTCCAAAGTGATCCGCCGCCTGTGGTCCGACAGTGGGGTGCAGAGCTGCTTCACACGCTCCAGAGAATACCAGCTCAATGACTCAGCCGCATAGTGAGTAGGCATACTGTACTGTGTGTGTGTTTGGCTGTTTGTGTGTTTTCTGTTGTGTTAGTTTGTTTGTTTGTTTGTTTGCTGCAGCAAAGAGCGGTATGGGAGGGCAATCTTACATTTACATTTAAGTCATTTAGCAGACGCTCTTATCCAGAGCGACTTACAAATTGGTGCATTCACCTTATGATATCCAGTGGAACAACCACTTTACAATAGTGCATCTAAATCTTTTAAGGGGGGGGGGGGTTAGAAGGATTACTTTATCCTATCCCAGGTATTCCTTAAAGAGGTGGGGTTTCAGGTGTCTCCGGAAGGTGGTGATTGACTCCGCTGTCCTGGCGTCGTGAGGGAGCTTGTTCCACCATTGGGGTGCCAGAGCAGCGAACAGTTTGGACTGGGCTGAGCGGGAACCGTGCTTCCTCAGAGGTAGGGGGGCCAGCAGGCCAGAGGTGGATGAACGCAGTGCCCTTGTTTGGGTGTAGGGCCTGATCAGAGCCTGAAGGTATGGAGGTGCCGTTCCCCTCACAGCTCCGTAGGCAAGCACCATGGTCTTGTAGCGGATGTGAGCTTCATCTGGAAGCCAGTGGAGAGAGCGGAGGAGCGGGGTGACGTGAGAGAACTTGGGAAGGTTGAACACCAGACGGGCTGCGGCGTTCTGGATGAGTTGTAGGGGTTTAATGGCACAGGCAGGGAGCCCAGCCAACAGCGAGTTGCAGTAATCCAGACGGGAGATGACAAGTGCCTGGATTAGGACCTGCGTTGCTTCCTGTGTGAGGCAGGGTCGTACTCTGCGAATGTTGTAGAGCATGAACCTACAGGATCGGGTCACCGCCTTGATGTTAGTGGAGAACGACTGGGTGTTGTCCAGGATCACGCCAAGGTTCTTAGTACTCTGGGAGGAGGACACAAGGGAGTTGTCAACCGTGATGGCGAGATCATGGAACGGGCAGTCCTTCCCCGGGAGGAAGAGCAGCTCCGTCTTGCCGAGGTCTAGATCTTATTTGGTCTATGGTTAGTAATACAGTAAAAGACGCTCGATCACTTTAGACTACAACCCCTTGATGAGGATATAAAACTCTCTGTGGTTCCCTTTCAGTCGGTCAACTCGTTACAACACAGCAATGGGGAGTTTGCGCGCTAGCGTTCTCTACTGAAGAACATTAGACTCACTTCTTACAAGGTCAAAGCACTCATTCCTTCAATGTTCTTCACCTTGAGCTTAGCGGGAAAATTTCACGCATTTAAAAAAAAAAATGAACACAGAATCTATCAGGCTTTGCTCCAACTTAACTATCCCGCTTAAGGAGTGCGTGCTCATCCTTCTGGATGTTGTGTGTTAAAGCTCGATAACCGGTTTCGTGAGTTTGAATTTGGTCGGATCGAGTGTCTTGTTGGGCTGAGGCATGCAAAAGTTGCCCTGGCTCAACCTGGTTGCTGTGCACTCTGCCGCTGGCTAAGGGAGGCGACTTGAAGGGAGAGGTCGGCCAGGTCGGTGGGCGCTCCCTGCCGCCTGTGCCCTGCCGCCTGTGCCCTGCCGCCTGTGCCCTGCCGCCTGTGCCCTGCCGCCTGTGCCCTGCCGCCTGTGCCCTGCCGCCTGTGCCCTGCCGCCTGTGCCCTGCCGCCTGTGCCCTGCCGCCTGTGCCCTGCCGCCTGTGCCCTGCCGCCTGTGCCCTGCCTCAGTCAATCGCCGTTTACCTCTTTTCCCAGATTTGGTCGATGATCGTCTCTTATGTGGACCGGATCAGGCTAGTTAAACAGCGCTGTATAGCTAACTCATCAAGGCGAGTTAGCTAGCGTACTGCCACTGGTGATTTCATGGGTTTGTGTAGCTCTCTCATTTAGCATATGAAGCGTTCAGTCAATTGGTTATTCTAAATTGACTGTACTATGGCTAGTGCTAGCCTGCGGGGATAATGCCAGGTAGCAAGACTGATAAGCTGCATGTTGGATGTCAGCTAGCATACAGTACTGTGACAACAGTGCCTCTGTCTGTTCCTATAAAAGGGGCAGGCTATGGTGGGCTATACAGTATCACGGAAGCACAATGTGCTCCCCAGGTGCTCGCTAACCACAAGGGTGTACCCCTTTCCATAGGTGTCTTATTACTGGGATTCATCGCTGGGTCCTCCCTCTAGCTCACTGGTCCCTATGAGGTACTTAGTGATATAGGTTATGGACTCGGTAGGTGATTGGCAATCATGCTTTTATCCCACACAGTCTCTGTGGTTCATATGAACTCCAAGAGGAGATGTCTGTCTCCTGCTCAACGTGTTTTGTTCCTGGGAATTAGATTTAATTACGTATGGCCCTGTCTGTTATCACAGATGGGATCTGTTTTTCAGAGCTGTCTGTCCCTTTTCTAGCTGGGTTACAAGGTGCGGTGTCACCGGTACCTATGACTGGTGGGCATGATCACCTCCATGATAACGTTTTTTTCCTGGGTTTATTCTTAATGTGTGCAACAACCGCGCACATAGCGCAGTGAAAGGGGAGGTGGCACCGGCTGGGGTCTCCTCTTGCCCCCCTCCCCAGATGTTTGCTGTGACAACTACCCCCAAGTGGCACTGCAAATTGGGGTATGTCACTGCTAGCCCCAATTCTGACTTGTGCTCTGATATCTGCTTCACTTCACTCTCGTAAAAGCCTGGGTTTTCTGCTTATTACCTAAAATGTATCAATTGAAAGTGTAGGTTCACAGCTCCAGTCCAGATGTGTTGGTCATTACTGAGACATGGTTAAGAAAGACTGTTTTGAACACTGATGTTAACCTTTCTGGTTATAACCTTTCTCGGCAAGACAGATCTTCCAAAGGTGGTGGAGTGATAATCGTTACCAAGGAACACCTTCAGTTGTCTCCACCAAGTCTGTCCCCAAACAATTCAATTTGCTGGTTTTACACATTAAACTTTCAAATAACTCTTTGTTGACTGTTGCTGGGTGCTATCGGCCACCATCAGCACTGGCCTGTACCCTAAATGCCCGAAGCTCTCTCCTGGCCCCTTACACTAAGTCTGAATTTGTCCTGCTAGGTGACCTAAACTGGAACATGCTTAAACCACCTGACCAAGTCCGAAAGCAATGGGACTCCCTAAATCTTTCTGCTACCATGTTGTGCTGCTGCCATGTTGTGTTGCTACCATGTTGTCATGTTGTGTTGCTACCATGCTATGTTTTCATATGTTGCTGCCATGCTATGTTGTTGTTTTAGGTCTCTCTATATGTAGTGTTGTGGTGTCTCTCTTATCGTGATGTGTGTTTTGTCCTATATTTTTATTAAAAAATATATTTTTAATCCCAGCCACCGTCCCCCTTTTTTCTTTTGGTAGGCCGTCATTTTAAATAAGAATTTGTTAACTGACTCGACTAGTTAAAAAAAGGTTAAATAAAGGCCACAAACCCAGAGTGGACAGGGCAAACATCAGCTCTTATATTAAAACATTGTTAAACACATACTTTCTTGTGGCCATATATTCCATTCACAGGAAGTTCCTGAAGTTCCATTTCAAGGCTGTGGTCTACAAGTTGATGGGCCTCCTTTTCAGGCTTTCACTCTTGCCTCACACTTTCACCAAATTTGTGGAGGCGGGTTTGGCACCTCTGTGGTGTCTGGGGCTCAGGATATTGGCCCTCGTTCTCAGGTCATTGACTTCCCACCAGTCATTGCTCTTGACATGCGTGATTCTAATGTTATTCACTAGAGGGCTCTGACGAGCAAACTCCCAATAGCTGTCTTGTACCTCGTTTCCCTCCTTCAGGGAACAGTATCACGACTCAGGATATGACCCAGATGCAGACATAGTAGGCGATAGTACAAAAGACAAAGTACAGTGAGACACAGGTTTTATCTTGGACACATGAAACATAGGATGGATACGGAGGGTGCAGGGCAACAGAAGACAAACAGCAAAGAAGCTAAGGATTTTAGAGATGGGGAAAGGGAATGTCCACTGATGATGAAACAGGGGTAAAGTTTACGGGACTCCACCAAGAGGAGCAGGTCCCGAGTGGACAGCCATACCCTCTGCCCATGCCGATAGCGGGAAGCAGGGGTCTGGTGGCGATCCGCTTGTCACGATACCTGGATGTGGTCTTCAAAAATAGCAGCCCAGGCTCTCTTCCAGGTATAGTGACAGCGACGGGTGAACATCTGGGCAGAGGGTATGCTGACTTCTTGCTCAGGGAAGAGTGGGGGCTGATATCCCAAGGAACACTCGAAGGGTGAGAGACCAGTGGCCGAGCAGAAAAGGGTGTTATGGGCGTATTCCACCCACATGAGTTGCTGGCTCCAGGTGGTGGGGTTGGCGGAGACGAGGCAACAAAGGGGCGTCTCCAGGTCCTGATTGGCTCGCTCCGACTGGCCATTAGATTGGGGGTGGAGACCAGAGGACAGGCTGGCTGACGACCCAATGAGGGTGCAGAATGCCTTCCAGAACCAGGACAAGAACTGGGGACCATGATCAGAGACAATGTCAACCGGAAGTCCAAGTATCCGGAAGACGTGCTGCACCATATGCTGAGCCGTCTCCTTGACTGAGGGTAACTTGGGAAGGGGAATAAAATGGGTGGCTTTAGAAAACCTATCCACCACCGTCAGGATAGTAGTGTTGCCGGGAAGCCCAGTAACAAAGTCCAGGGATATATGGGACCAAGGGTGGTGAGGAACAGGGAGTGGTTGAAGAAGACGAAAGCCAGGGGCCTATAGGAGCCTGGATGGCAGGTCAATCTTGAGGAATGTGTCCATTCCAGGACCAGGGAATGGGCAGAGTCCGGGACAAACATCCGGTTAGCCCCCTCGGGTTCTGGCTGGGAATGCTGCACCTTACAGACCAGGCTCTCTATACCCCAGATGACTGCAGCCGGTAGACAGGAGGTAGGGAGGATGGTCTCGGGGTCAGATGGAGTAGCTGCGGGGAAATACAACCGTGAGAGTGCATCAGGCTTTATGTTCTTGGACCCCGAGCGGTAGGAAAGAGTGAAATTGGAACAAGTGAATAACAGGGCCCAACGAACCTGCCTAGATTTGAGGCACTTGGCTGTGCGGAGATATAGTCAGTCCACACTAAGAATGGTGGTTCCGTCCCCTCCAACCAGTGCCTCCACTCCTCCAACGCCATCTTGACGGCGAGGAGTTCTCTATTTCCAACGTCATAGTTCCTCTCAGCAGGGGTAAGACGATGGGAGAGGAAAGCGCAGAGGTGCAGCTTTTGGTCCTGGGCAAAACGCTGGGACAGGACGGCCCCACTCCGACATCCGAGGCTACGACCTCCACCACAAACTGACAGGGCATGTCCGGATGGATTAAGATGGGGGCTGTAGTGAATCAACTTTTTAGTTTAGTCTTCTTGACTGCACAAATGTTTTATTTTTCACTTATGGTGAATTAGTTCATATTTCATTTCCTCTACATCATTTTATAACTCCTGACAAATGTAAACGCTTACTTTGTTACTAGTGAAACACAGTAAATGCCAATGAATCAACTTTTTAGTTTAGTAGGAGAGGTGAGTGCTGAGATGGGGGAAGCCAGGATACTGTAACCCCGGATGAAGCGGCGGTAGAAATTAGAAAACCCCAGGAAACGTTGCAGCTGCACTCTGGATGTGGGTTGAGGCCAATCCAACACCGCTCTCACCTTGTCGGGATCCATCTGTATATACCCTGCAGCGATGACGTATCCTAGGAAGGAGATGGTGGAGCGATGGAATTTACACTTCTTCGCTTTAACGAAAAGCTGGTTCTCAAGGAGACACTGAAGGACTTGTCGGACGTGTCGGACTTGTTCTTGAGCTGAACAGGAAAGACAGGGATGTCGTCGAGGTAGACAAACACAAACTGTTCCAGCATGTCCCGGAGCACATTGTTGACCAGGGCCTGGAACACCGCGGGAGCCTTGGTCTCTGGACCTGACATGGAGTAAAGCCAGCAGGATATGGTTAATGGCGCAGTCGTAGTGTCGATGCGGAGGAAGAGACGTAGCGTGGGCCTTGTTGAAGACTTCCCCGAGGTCCAGGTACTCCGCGGGAATGGTGGAGAGATCCGAGGCTTCTCTCAAGCCTACAGGTAGATATCCCGGAGCAGGCTGGACCGACTTAAGACAATGAGCATGGCAGAACGGGCTCCAACCCACGATAGAACCAGTAGCCAGGTCAATCAGGGGATTGTGCTTCTGGAGCCATGAATATCCCAAAACCACAGGTATATGGGGAGATTCTATGAGCAGGAACTCTATGCACTGTGTGATTTCCTGATACTCGTAGGTCGATCAGAATCGTAGTGCGGGTGACTCTGCCAATAGAGCGCCCATCCAGCCCTCTGACGTCCATGGGAATGGAGAGGGGTTGAGTGGAGCTGCCCAGCTCCGACACAGAGGTAGCGTCAATGAAGCTTTCATTGGCCCCAGAGTCAATGAGCACCCGGAGTGATTTGGCCCGGTCACCCCACAACAGGGTGGCATGGAGATGGGTGCCAGTACTCGTACTTACTGATGAGCCTGGTCTTTTTAATGGACAGGTGGAAATATAATGTCCTGTAGTCCCGCAATACAGACCGCTCCAGGTGTTCAGTCTGCGTAAACATTAATCTGGAGACAATCAAGCCCTTCCTGGTAGCTTGGGCTCTAGAGGAGGCGAGTCGACCGCCCTCGGCGACTCCCGTGAGCACTCAGGTGACATCGGATTCTCTCGTAGATGACTTTGGGTGTTTCCGGGATTCCTCTGAGGCGAGGTGGGAATCGAGGGTGAGCGAGGGCGACAGGGAACAGATTCTCTCTCCCTCCTACGTTCTCGTAGCCACCTATCAATCCAGATGGTCAAGGCTATGAGGGAGTCGAGGTCCATGGGCAGCTCCCGGGCTGCGAACTCATCTTTGATCACCTCCGATAATCCGTGAAGGAACATGTCGAACAATGCTTCCGGGTTCCAAGCCCTGTCAGCCGCCACTGTCAGCCGCCACCGAAAATCCACTGCGTAGTCTGCCACACTACGGGAGTCTTGATGTAGCTGGAGCAGTTTACGAGCACACTCTCTCCTGGACAACGGAGAATTGAACACCTTCTGTACTTCCGCCACAAACTCCTCCAGACTGAGGCAGACGGCGGACTGTTCGTAGCCCAGGCGAGTGACCTCCTGGACATCAGCGTTATGAGGTACCCTATCCTCGAGCGGTCCGAGAGGAACGGCGAAGTCTGTAGCTCGAAGATGAGGGAGAACTGGGAGAGAAAGGCCCAGCAGGTTCCAGAATCTCCAGCGTAGCACTCCGGGGGAGGTAGGCGGGGTTCTCGGGACACTGTGGTACGCTGGGAAGAAGTGCCGCTGGTGGTGGGGTTGCTGAGAGTCTGGGGAATTACTGGTGTGGCTTGCTGCCTTGTAGGGAATCCGCGGAATTGCTCCAGCAATGTATCGAACGCATGGTCATGGCGTTCTGCCAGGGTATGGAGTCCCTCCATAAAGCATTGTAGTAACTCCTCATGTCTTCCAATGGTGGCTCCTTGCTGGGAGACAGCATTGTGGAGCTGGTCTGAGACTGCTGGGTCAGTTATGGCCAGTTCGTACTATCACGACTCAGGATATGACCCAGATGCAGACACAGGAGGCAGAAAGTGCAGTTCTCAATCATTTATTTTAACACAGGGAAAAGGGCAGGTCGAGGACAGGCAGAGGTTAGTAATCAGGTTAAAGTCAGGCAGGTACAGGACGGCAGGCAGGCTTGGCATCAGGGCAGGCAGAGGTTCATAATCAGGTCAGAGTCAGGCAGGTACAGGACGGCAGGCAGGCTCGGGATCAGGGCAGGCAGAATGGTCAGAACAGGGAAAACTAGGAAACAAACACTTGAGAAACATGAAAACGGGAAAGCACGCTGGTAGGACCTGACAATACAAGACGAACTGGCAACAGACAGAGAACACAGGTATAAATGCTCAGGGGATAATGGGGAAGTTGGGCGACACCTGGAGGGGGGTGGAGACAAGCACAAAGACAGGTAAAACCGATCAGGGTGTGACAAACACCATTTTTGTGGATTTTCAATAACACCTTCTGACTGTCAGTAACACTCCCCCATGCCAGGGGAATCAACTCCAAGACTTTCAATATCAACTCCTCCCTCCCTCCACCCTCTCCCTTCCTCTACTACAATCAGTATGCAATCTGCACACACACCAGGAGGCCAACATTTACCACCAGTTAGATCTCGCTATCCCCTCCTGCTGCTCGTTTATTTTTTATTCAAACTGGAAAACAAGCCCCCATCTACTTTGCATACAGCTTAACAACTCCGCTTTGTCTGCCAATTTCCTCTTTAATAGCATTACAGAAACATAGAGATCATTCATTTCTTCCTAGAGAAGAAGGCTGGGTATTTACCATGATGGTATAACAATGGCAGTTGGATTGATCGGTTGCTTGTTTGTATCATATCAGGTTTACTCAGGACTGTGTAATACCTCTGGCCAGCCTCCCATTAGACTGATGTATGGTGGTAATGTGTTCCTCTCCTCTCCTTTCCTCACCCTCCTCTCCTGCTCTCATCTCCTCTCCCATCTGCTGCTGTGTGAAACCTGTCACATTACTCCACAGGGGGAAGCATCAGCAGACAAATCTCTGAAACTTTCTCTAAATCATGATCCTCCTCCTAGCTTTGATGCTCTGACTCTCTCATATGGCTCTATCATGCTTGTTGGCTGTCCAGACAACATTAGAATGATAACGTGTTGATTAGTTATCTGAGATTCCATCCTGGCAGGCCCCAGGATTAGGACTCTCTTGCAGGGCAGGGTCAAGCTGCAGGGGTCAGCCTTAAGGTCAAGGATGACCTCGAGGATGACTTCCAAGGAGAGTCAGATTCCCTTAGGTTTTACATTGGTTTTCATATGCTGTTTTCTCCATACACTCTTACACTAATGATAACGTATCAAGGTTGATCAATGTCATAGCATGCATCATTCATGAATTAATTATTCTATAGTTTTTTTATTGGATCACAAAGGCAATACAATCAATAAAACACAATACAATTTCCCCCTTTTTGAACAACCCCACATTCCCACCCAGCCACCCATCCCAAACATAACCCTGGCGGCACCCCATCCCCAACCCCAGTCAACACATAATATTAAAAAACATAAACATACCAAAAAAACTAAACAGAAAACAGACAAATAAAAATGACACACAGTAACATTGTTTACCCATATAACATCACCAAGAGATTATTGAGGCAGCTACTTTCCACATTTCTATAGTAGTATGTTTAGCTTTATTCATGCAGGCGGTGGATAACTCCAACATAACTACGTCCTGAAAGTATGCCAACCATTTCCTTATATGAAGGTCATGAGGTGGCAACCAGCGCTGAACAACGTGTTTTTTTTCCTTCACTTTACACTGTTTCTCATTCAGCTGCATACCTGAATCGTCATTAAGTGAAAGAGGAATTGGTTCAAAGGGTACAGTTTTATCAATCATGTCAGAGAGAATAGACAACACTTTCCTCCAAAACTCAAACCTCAGGACAACCCCATATCATCTGTTTGTATGTGCCAAGTGTATCGAAGGAACATAGGTCACAGTTTGGCCTTAGATCCCGTTCTGCATTAAAATCTTAAAAGTGGTGTCCAGTACGACCTACGACAGAGCTTAAAATGAATTACCTGACGGTTTGGGGTTCTTTGATGAGTGAAATATATTCTCCCAGACATTTTCCCAATCAGTAGCATCATCATCGAGCAAAATCCTTTACATACACTTTAACCATTAAAATATCTTTCTGCTTTAGTAATTGAAGATGAGAGTAAATAACTGATACACAACCTCTGGAAGAGAATGTAAAAATTCACTGGGTGCCTTTCCAAACATGTACCCCATGGGACCCATAAGGGCACGAAGCGCTGACTGCAGTTAAAGAATGACGACCCTGGCAAATCAAAAAGGAGAAATTCCTGAAAACTAAGGACACCCTTTGAGTTTAATATATACCCTACATCAGGGGTATCAAACACGCGAGGGGGTCCAATCCGTAAAAAATATATTTTTAGGGGGGAAACAAATTCAATACTTAAAATGACTAACACCAAATCGAATCTGTGGTGAAATGATAATGGACCTACGATGTATAGAGGACTTTGTTTTTGATCATTTTAACGGCATTGAAAAATTAACAATTTTCAGTGCAGCCTTCAGTGCTTCGTTGGTTAATTAGCTGAAGAAATATGGCAATACCAGTTCCAGTTAACCTACACATTTCTCAAGCCTCCTAAAATGATCTATTGTATTAGGACCATAATATAACATGCATTTCTTATTAGTTATACCACAAAATAACAACTAGTAGGTGATCTTCTCTAAAGATGACAGAAGCACCATCAATCCAGAATCAATTGGAACATTGTCAGTTTTCTTCATACATCGATTGAGCTCCTCTACTCAAACCTGGAGCTGGAGGATCTACGATTGTCTCAAGGCACAGGAGCACAGGCCCATAGCTGAAACCAGTATTGACAGAGTTTGTATTGACTGATTTAGGGAAATGAGGAATCTATGGTCATGAGGATGAACACTATGGAATGGATCCCTGCTGCTTTACAAGGCTATAGTGTACATGAGTTATTTTACATACAGTGTGTTTTATGGTCACTGTCTGTCTGTGTCTGTCTGTCTGTAACATCAGAGCAGAAGGGTTTATATGATCAAAACTCTATTTCTGATCATAAAGAATAGAACTCTGCTTGGAATGCTAGTAGAATGGATTTGGTTTGCTCCACTATACCATGTAGTAGTTTATACCCCTTTATCAATGTGATCTTGGTAAAGCGTGGATACTGTATATCTATAGCCGTTGCCAGGATCACATTGATTAAGGAGTAGAGCGGAAACCTGCATCATCCAGTGGAGAAAACCAAATCCATTCTACTGATGTTGTGAGCATGTCAGTCAGTATCCCTGTCGGTGCTGTGTTCATGGACTATTGGCTGGGGTACCAGCTAGCTCTGGCCCTGGCTGATGATTAAATCCGTAGAGCAGACAGGCTGTGTCCAGTATGGAACAGAATTACAGACAGAGTGCTACGGCCCTCCCACATCACAAAGGGAAGCAGAGTGAGAGAGAGACTAGCGAGGGAGGGAAGCAGAGCGAGAGAGGAAGAGTGAGAGAGTGAGATGTTCTACACAGTGAAATGATCCCTACCTCCGTTGACTTTTCCGTCTTTGAAAAAACGTTCCATATATGTGTCGCATCCGGGGTGCCTGATCTACGGCTCTGTGTTACAGATCTGATTTAGCCCTGATATCCCTGACACATATTGATCTGAATGACAACATGGAATGTGAAGCTTCTTATCTGATGTCAACTCACATACAACTGAATAGCATGTGGAGTGGCCGATCTTATCTTAACTCCCAGTGACAGCTCTGGGATTTCTACGCATCATGGATTACAGCTCAAATTACCAATTTTGCTTTCCATAATGCTTAAAATATCATGCGTAAAAAGCCATTGAAGTGAAGCGGGGAAAAAAGTGCCGTTGCCATAGAAATGTTCCCTTTGAGAAAAGCAGAGGGAGTGAGAGAGAGAGGTGATCTAACATGACTATTTATGGCCTAGGACAAATGTAGAAAAACACAGCACGCACAGACTCTGTGGCCGTGCATGATTAACAGAACCAATCCAGAATCACTGTTGTGCTAAAACAGAACAGCAGAGAACATCTGTGATTGGTGTCTCTGCTTGGATATGTGTGTGTGTGTGTGTGTGTGTGTGTGTGTGTGTGTGTGTGTGTGTGTGTGTGTGTGTGTGTGTGTGTGTGTGTGTGTGTGTGTGTGTGTGTGTGTGTGTGTGTGTGTGTTATTGTCTTGCCAGTGTGTGTGAGTGTCTCCCCTCATCATAATTATGTGTGTGTGTGCCGCAGCTACCTGAATGAAATGGAGAGGATAGCCAAATCAGACTACATTCCCACACAGCAGGACGTGCTGCGGACCAGAGTCAAGACCACTGGCATCGTGGAGACACACTTCACCTTCAAAGACTTGCACTTCAAGTAAGGGCTCTCAGAACAAACTTGGCAACCTGACTAGTGTTTATTTGCATGGCTTTGTGTATTGTATTGAGACGGGCAAACTGAGCATTACATTATTATTATTATAATATACAGTGAGGGAAAAAAGTATTTGATCCCCTGCTGATTTTGTACGTTTGCCCACTGACGAAGAAATTATCAGTCTATAATTTTAATGGTAGGTTTATTTGAACAGTGAGAGATAGAATTACCACACCAAAATCCAGAAAAACACATGTCAAAAATGTTATAAATTGATTTGCATTTTAATGGGGGAAATAAGTATTTGACCCCTCTGCAAAACATTACTTAGTACTTGGTGGCAAAACCCTTGTTGGCAATCACAGAGGTCAGACGTTTCTTGCAGTTGGCCACCAGTTTTGCACACATCTCAGGAGGGATTTTGTCCCACTCCTCTTTGCAGATCTTCTCCAAGTCATTAAGGTTTCGAGGCTGACGTTTGGCAACTCGAACCTTCAACTCCCTCCACAGATTTTCTATGAGATTAAGGTCTGGAGACTGGCTAGGCCACTCCAGGACCTTAATGTGCTTCTTCTTGAGCAACTCCTTTGTTGCCTTGGCCGTGTGTTTTGGGTCATTGTCATGCTGGAATACCCATCCACGACCCATTTTCAATGCCCTGGCTGGGGGAAGGAGGTTCTCACCCAAGATTTGACAGTACATGGCCCCGTCCATCGTCCCTTTGATGCGGTGAAGTTGTCCTGTCCCCTCAGCAGAAAAACACCCCCAAAGCATAATGTTTCCACCTGCATGTTTGACGGTGGAGATGGTGTTCTTGGGGTCATAGGCAGCATTCCTCCTTCTCCAAACACGGCGAGTTGTGTTGATGCCAAAGAGCTCCATTTTGGTCTCATCTGACCACAACACTTTCACCCAGTTGTCCTCTGAATCATTCAGATGTTCATTGGCAAACTTCAGACGGGCATGTATATGTGCTTTCATGAGCAGGGGGACCTTGCGGGCGCTGCAGGATTTCAGTCCTTCACGGCGTAGTGTGTTACCAATTGTTTTCTTGGTGACTATGGTCCCAGCTGCCTTGAGATCATTGACAAGATCCTCCCGTGTAGTTCTGGGCTGATTCCTCACCGTTCTCATGATCATTGCAACTCCACGAGGTGAGATCTTGCATGGAGCCCCAGGCCGAGGGAGATTTACAGTTCTTTTGTGTTTCTTCCATTTGCGAATAATCGCACCAACTGTTGTCACCTTCTCACCAAGCTGCTTGGCGATGGTCTTGTAGCCAATTCCAGCCTTGTGTAGGTCTACAATCTTGTCCCTGACATCCTTGGAGAGCTCTTTGGTCTTGTCCATGGTGGAGAGTTTGGAATCTGATTGATTGATTGCTTCTGTGGACAGGTGTCTTTTTTACAGGTAACAAGCTGCGATTAGGAGCACTCCCTTTAAGTGTGCTCCTAATCTCAGCTCATTGCCTATATAAAAGACACCTGGGAGCCAGAAATCTTTCTGATTGAGAGGGGGTCAAATACTTATTTCCCTCATTAAAATGCAAATCAATTTATAACATTTTTGACATGCGTTTTTCTGGATATTTTTGTTGTTATTCTGTCTCTCACTGTTCAAATAAACCTACCATTAAAATTATAGACTGATCATTTCTTTGTCAGTGGGCAAACGTACAAAATCAGCAGGGGATCAAATACTTTTTTCCCTCACTGTATATATGTTTTTACTCTTCACCCCTTTTTCTCCCCAATTTCGTGATATCCAATTGGTAGTTACATTCTTGTCCCATTGCTGCATTTCTCGTATGGACTCGGGAGAGGCGAAGGTCAAGAGCCATGCGTCCTCCGAAAAACGACCCTGCCAAGCCGCACTGCTCGCTTAACTCAGAAGCCAGTCACACCAATGTGTCAGAGGAAACACCTTACAATTGGCAACCATGTCAGCGTGCATGCGCCCAGCCTGCCACCGGAGTTGCTAGAGCAATATGGGACAAGGTCATCCCGGCCTGCCAAACCCTCCCCTAACTCAGACGATTCTGGGCCAATTGTGTGCTGCCTCATGGGGTCTCCCAGGCGCCGCCGGCTGCGACACAGCCCGGGATCGAACCCGGGTTTGTAGATACACCACAAGCTCTGCAATGCAGTGCCTTAGACCGCTGCGCCACTCGGGAGGTCTACCGTTACATTATTACATTAATGTGAAAACAAAAATGTATTCATTGCACAAATATTGCACATACCAGCCCCTGGTCTATCTTTCTGGCCCCCCTTGTCTTTAACTTTTTTTAGATGTGTGCTGCTTCCTTATCATGTGTAGTTCTGCCAATCACAACATTTTAAAATGTCTCTCCGTAACACCAGTCACTCGAGACTAGAAGCCACAAGAGGGTAGAACACATTTCAAACGTTGCTTTTTAGATATGTCCAAAGTGTCTGTGGTTGTGTGTGTACTACATGTATGTGTTGCAGCTGAATGAGAGTGTGACCTCTGGCTGACCAGGAAGTGTCGTGAGACCCCCTCTACCTTCCTGGCTCTGAACAGTCTGAGGGGGACGCCACACCTTTTATCAAGCTCTATTTGTATCACCATTCACTTGACTTCAGAGTGAAATCTGAACTCATCTGTAATTTACATAATGTTGATAGCAGAGCAGAGATGCTACTGGAAAGCACTGGCACATGAACATAGAGAGAGCTGCTAGTTGGTCTAGTATGAGGTGCACGTCTTGGTGTCAAGGTTCAGGGATGTCAGTAACCCAGGCACATCTCTTTAAGACATCTAATACTTCCATCAGACTTGTTTGGTTGTGACTGTGTTGCTGACAACTGTAGCATCAACTAATAACATCACCACACCTGATACAATGGGAGATCCATTCAAGTTCCAGTGGCAAGATTCACATGTGCTTTAAACAGCCAGATAGACGATGAGAAACATGGTGATAATCAGGCCATTCCTGTCTGTCTGTGTAAGAGGTCTGACATGAGTCCACAGTGACCTGGTTCCAGCTAAACTCAGAGCACTGGGCTGGCTGACATTTGCCTTCTGTCACAGACATGATGTCAGGGATGAATAATACATGGGGACAATCGATAAGAAAAAAGACACTTTTTTTATCTTCATCCCGTTGACTGTAGCTATGGAAACTAATCTCCAGGAAAATACCAACAGAATGAATGGCATAAAAATGACAACGGAAACAGAAAAGGAAAAGAGATGTGGTACATTAGAGAGAGAGAAAATTAAAGAAGAAAGAATACTTTTTTTTTACTAGCTATGTCTGTTTGTTTTGTGTTGCCATCTCTGATTCCATATACAGAAACAATTTAAACTCAGAGAACCCCATGCCTACCGATATATCAGTTTGATTCGTTACCATGGGCCTGATTCAGACTCATGAAATGTATGCCTTTCCTATGCACACCTTTCTACACACTTCTCAGTAGTTGGTATTCAGACTTACCTTATGGAGATGAGTAACAAGGTTTGTGGCTCCCTTGTGCACACTGAATGCATTTAATTTAACCCCAGAAAACACACCGACTGGGTGACCTAATTTGATCAGGGAGTTGTTCAATTTTCCTGTTAATTTATCTAAAAGTAATCCTTTTTAAATACTGTGTTCCTTTTATTTGTATTTTATCAGCCCAAGACTAGAATGTCGGTTCCAAGTAGAACAACATCTACATTTTCCCTGATAGAAATAACACCAATCTCCATGCACTGTAATTTCTAAATTGATAAAAGCTATTGATAAGAGCTAGGTAAATGAGTAATCCGTTTGGATAAGGGGTTTGTAAATATAGGCTAATTGTTTACATATATTTTACCTAATGATCTCTGGAGACAAATGTGAAACCACTTATATTTCAGCAAAATGAAAAGCTTGTCAACAAGACTGGTATTTCAGCCTCTTTTCCACAGTGAAGTATAAATAGCCTTGTGGTTTTTCATAATTCTAATTGTACTGTAGGCCTCTGGCTTCATAATTTGCGGGGGCGAAATTTGGAGACCAAAGCCTATGGAAATCCATGCGCACTGTCAGCGAAATTCTGTAATTTTCTGTTTTTTTAAACAACTAATTGACCAAGTCGGTTTAATAATTTGAATTCCATTTTGTTCTGTGAGCTCAATGTGTACATTGCACAGCTTCTGTAGAGGTAAGAGTTATAGTTTCCAACAGGCCAATATTCTACATAATTAAGTGCAGGAAATGTGGTAATTAACTACAATGACCATAGTCCATTGCGCACCTACTTGTCCGGTCTGTGTGTTTCTTTTATGCGATTGTGGGGGGGAATATTTAGAGCAGCTGTTGCTTTGCGTGGTATCTGCACCTGAAAATACATATTCTAAGTGATTGATAGGTGGTATTCAGCGTTCATAAAATGATGCCTTATTTACTTTAAAGAACTACAAAATAGTGATTTTGTCAGACCGCATAGGCAGCAGCTCTATAGAGAGTAGATGATGACTTGGAATAAAATAATAAAGTTGTCAAATAAAACAAATGTAATATACACAACAACTGAAATATTTTATTGTAATGTGAATAAATGATCGTTAATAAGTGATAAGCAGTAATGGGCAAGCACTACCATCACCACTTTGTATTAACTTTGTTGTGAAGTTATCAGCGGTCACAGAGAGCCAGAGCAACGTCTTGATTTTATGTTTCGCAGAGATCTTCTGTGTTTAAAGTGACGCGGTAGGGAAAAAATGCAACTAAGGACGCACTTAGCTGTTCTATGAGTGGTCTGATGCAGTCGGTAAATAACGAGCGTTTTCAAGTGCAACTTTAGTAACGATAGTTTTGGGAAACTGCTCGGAGATTTAACGATGTTCCTACGAAGATTCTAACGAGGAACTTAGCCTTAATTAAGATGCTTTTGGTAAACCGGGCCATTCTCTCTATACATTCTAGTGAGTCTGTCTAGAAAATTGAGGTACAACAAATTTTAAGGGGTGGCTTTAGATAAATGAAAACTCCACAAGAAAATCTGTTGGCCAGGAAGTGGGAGGGTTGTCAACTGTTGAATTAAATATATTCAGTGCGCACAAGGGAACCACGTCTGAATACAAACTACTGAGAAGTGCATAGGAAAGTTGTGCATAAGAAAGGCGTACGTTTCCTAAGTCTGAATCGGGCCCATGGTGAATAGTTCTGCTGTTTGGGCTGCGTCTTTGCTCTTCAGTTCCTCTACTTTGTTTTTGTAGAAGTGCAGTTCACTCTTAGTGACACTCACTTCACTCTGATCTATTACCTCTTTCTTCAGCTCTTCTACTTGGCTGTCACTTTGGCTGCCATGTTCTTCAGCTCCACTCTCTGCTCCACCACCATGCCTCTCAGCAGTCTCAGCAGCCTTTATTCTCTCCCCATTCCTGTGACCCTGTTGAGTGATGTCATTCTCTCCAACCTCTCCACTCTCTCCCTGTGCCCATGCCACAGAGAGGCAGAACAGCAACACCAGCAGCATTACAGTACTACCCATTCTTAAATGAATACCTCAAACTAATGAAGCATACTGGACTCAGTCCCTTTATATACACACTGATCTTTGTGGACCAGTACATGGGAAATGAACACTTGTTCACGGTGGAAATGTCAAGTTCATTGTCAAGGACTGTGGATGATAACATAATACAGGTACAGCTTATTCCATGCCAAGTCATTCACATTTTGGTTGTTGACAGAGCCACGGGACAGTCAAACCTGTTACTTAGTTCTAAACTAGATCATCTTCATCTTGTGTGTCTAAGCTTGTGAAAACCCATGTGTGCAGGTTGAAGCTCTCTGTGGTATAGTGGGTCGTTAATGTGTGATAGAGAGGCTGTGTTGTTAGCGGGAATAACAGCTCGAGCAGGTGTATAACCTCAGCGTCCCCTGATAACCAGTGTACTCACACCTGTGTGGCGTGTTCACCTGGTAGAGCCTCTGTTACAGTGCAATGTGTCTACAGTTTTTAGGCGTCAAGCATCTGACCACTCAGAGTAAAAGTGAAGCGTTTGCCCCTGTGCCTTTTAAATCACGATGAATGTAATTATATGGACAGGGGGGACCTGATCCTAGATCACAACTCCAATTGTGAGATGCTTGATACATATGGCCCTTGAGGGCTTCCTGTGTTGGCCCTGCGGTCTTTTATCACGGCCCAGCATCTCTAATGGATCTCTCTCTGTCTCTCTCCCAAGCTGCCTTTGTTCTCAGAACAATCTCATGAAATGTTAATGCATGGCCTGGGATGGAATGTCACCCTCTCTTTCTCGCTCTCTGTCTTCCCCCAATTCCCAATCCCTTTTTCTTCTCTACTTCTCTCCTCTATCAACTTCACCCCCTTTTTATTTTTTTCAAACTACCTATTTTGGTGTTACAACCTTCATCTTTCTCTCTCTGTCTTTCTTTCTTTCTCTCTCTCACTCTCCCCCCCCTTTCCCCTCATCCCTCTCTCTCTCTCCTGCAGGATGTTTGACGTGGGCGGCCAACGTTCAGAGAGGAAGAAGTGGATCCATTGTTTTGAAGGAGTCACATCCATTATCTTCTGTGTTGCGCTGAGTGCTTATGACCTGGTGCTGGCTGAGGATGAGGAGATGGTGAGGAGGAAGAGTCACCTATCCTATCCTATTATATTTCTATGATCCACACATTTTCAACTGGTCCCATGTTACTGGTCATCATGATGTGGGTTACACAGAACATCCATATACTGTACATATTATAAAGCATATGTTACTAATCTACATAATATACTGTATTTGCACTGGAGTAGGCTATTAGATGAGATTGATTATTTATTTTATAAGGGTATACATGTAAATGGGGTCATTTATTTATTTTATAGGGGTGTAAATGTAATTGATAATCAAATCAAATATTATTTGTCACACGCTTGCTTCACAGACAACAGATGTAGACTAACAGTGAAATGTTTACTTACGGGTCCATTTCCAACAATGCAGAGTTAAAGATATATATATATATATATATATATATATATATATATATATATATATATATATATATATATATATATATATATATATATACACTTTTGGTCATGTAGTCTATAGTATATATATATACTATACACTACATATATATATATATATGTTTTACTCTGCATTGTTGGAAATGGACCTGTAAGTAAACATTTCACTGTTAGTCTACACCTGTTGTCTATGAAGCGTATATATATATATATATATATATATATATATATATATATATATATATATATATATATATACTATACACTACATGACCAAAAGTATATTGACACCTGCTCGTTGAACATCTCATTCCAAAATTATGGACATTTACATGGAATTGGTCCCCCCTTTGCTACTATAACAGTCTCCACTCTTCTGCGAAGGCTTTCCACTAGATGTTGGAACATTGCTACGGGGACTTGCTTCCATTCAGCCACAAGAGCATTAGTGAGGTCGGGCACTGATGTTGGGCGATTAGGCCTGGCTCGTAGTCGGTGTTCCAATTCATCCCAAAGGATTTTGATGGGGTTGAGGTCAGGGCTCTGTGCAGGCCAGTCAAGTTCTCCCACACCGATCTCAACAAACCATTCTGTATGGACCTCACTTTGTGCATTGTCATGCTGAAACAGGAAAGGGCCTTCCCCAAACTGTTGTTACAAAGTTGGAAGCACAGCATCGTCTAGAATGTCATTGTATGCTGAATATAGCGTTAAGATTTCCCTTCACTGGAACTAAGGGGCCTAGCCCGAACCATGAAAAACAGCCCCAGACCATTTTTCCTCCTCCACCAAACTTTGCAGTTGGCACTATGCATTCGGGCAGGTAGCGTTCTCCTGGCATCCGTAAAATCTAGATTTGTCTGTTGGACTGCCAGATGGTGAAGTGTGATTCATCACCCAAGAGAACATGTTTCCACTGCTCCAGAGTCCAATGGTGGTGAGCTTTACACCACTCTAGCCAACGCTTGGCATTGTGAATGGTGATCTTAGGCTTGTGTGCGGCTGCTCGGCCATGGAAACGCATTTCATGAAGCTCCCAAAGAACAGATCTTGTGCTGACGTTACTTCCAGAGGCAGTTTCGACCTCGGTAGTGAATGTTGCATCTGAGGACAGCTGATATTTGCACGCTACGCGCTTCAGCACTTGGCGGTCCCGTTCTGTGAAATTGTGTGGCCTACCACTTCACAGCTGAGCCGTTCGCAGCTGAACACTTACAGTTGACCGGGGCAGCTCTAGCAGGGCAGAAATTTGACAAACTGACTTTTTGGAAAGGTGGTATCCTACGACGGTGCCACGTTGAAAGTCACTGAGCTCTTCAGTAAGGCCTTTCTACTGACAATGTTTGTCTATGGAAATTGCATGTAAGAGAGTTAGTGCAAAAAAAGGGTCAATTCAGGTGGTCTGGGTATCCATTTGATTATCTACTTAGAAGTCTTGCTTAGGCTTGGGGGTAGAAGCTGTTCTGGGTCCTGTTATTTCCAGACTTGGCAAATTGGTACCGCTTGTCGTGCGGTAGCAGAGAGAACAGTCTGTTGCTTGGGTGGCTAGAGTCTTTGACAATTATTTGGGCCTTCCTCTGATACTGCCTGGTATAGAAGTCCTGGATGGCAGGGAGCTCAGCCCCAGTGATGTAGTGGGCCATATGCACTACCCTCTGTAGCACCTTGCGGTCAAAGCAGTTGACATACCAGTCAGGGATGCAGCCAGTCAAGATGCTCTCGATGGTGCAGCTGTATAACTTTTTGAGGATCTGAGGGCCCATGGCAAGTCTTTTCAAGCTTCTGAGTGGGAAGAGGCGTTGTCGTGCCCTCTTCACGACTGTGTTGTGTGTTTGGACCATGATAGGTCTTTAGTGATGTGGACACTGACGAACTTGAAGCTCTCGACCCGCTCCATTACAGCCCTGTCGATGTGAATGGGGGCATGCTCACCCCTCCGTTTCCTGTAGTCCATGATCAGCTCTGTTGTCTTACTAACGTTGAGGGAGAGGTTGTTGTCCTGGCACCACACTGATATACCGCTCACACAATATTTAGAGTAAGTTTGGGCTGAGGACTTAATAACCTGAAGAGCAGTTAAAGCTGCTGAGATATCATCAAATTGCTGTGCAATGAGCCATTTGTTTCCCTCACTGTGGTGTGAAGCACCCAATCAATACACCACTTATTTAAGTCCAGGAAAAAATAAGATGGGAGGAGCCATCCTACTTCACAGACACTGCATTTTGTTAGAGAGTGTAACATCTTACGTTAATTCAATAGTCTTGTTAAGCAGTTGTATCTCAATAATTCTTAATACCAAATAGACCATTGCTTTATTTCTATGGATGTTATGTAGACTTTCACCTGTTTTACTTCTTATCAGTCCTTTTTTCTATGGCACATTAATCCATTTTTAACAGTCTGCTTGAACAATATACTTCCTCTAACCATCCCCCCAACACAAAGACACACTCTCAGCTTTTCTATCGCTACTACTGCAGTGAGAGAGGAGAAAGCATAGACACATTCACAAAATACATACTGTACCACTACCCTATATAGATAGATTTGAAATGTGAGGAGTTACTTCCCCCTGTTGGCAGATTTTATGTTTTATCCTTGGATGCGATGGGACCCGGTATTTGTCTGTCTGTCTCTGTCTGTCTGTCTACCAGAACCGGATGCATGAGAGCATGAAGCTGTTTGACTCTATCTGCAACAACAAGTGGTTCACAGAGACCTCCATCATCCTCTTCCTCAACAAGAAGGATCTGTTTGAGGAGAAGATTACAGGCAGCCCCCTGGCTATCTGCTACCCCGAGTACACAGGTAGAGAATCCTACCAATGTGTCCCCCACCGGGCACAGACATCAATTCAACGTCTATTCCACGTTGGTTCAACGTCATTTCATTGAAATTATGTGGAAATAACGTTGATTCAACCAGTGTGTGCCCAGTGGGTCTGTATCACTGCGACATACAGCGATTGCACTGCACTCTGACAGATAAATCATATTGTTGTGATTGTTGAGGCTGTAGCTACTTCAGCAGCAGTAGTAGCTCTAGCAGTTTACTGCTGATGGCACCAGCAGCAATTGAAACTGACAGAATATTGGGGGATATTGAGCACGCCAGTGATGATTTCCAAGAGATGTATAATTCATCAATAGTGTTTTATCTTGGAATCAATCAGTTGTAATGTCTGGCATCTCATCACATGCTATAATGCTTCATTTATGTATACTATTTTCACCCCTTGCTACTCAGGAGCCAACAAATACGATGAGGCAGCGAGTTACATCCAAACTAAGTTTGAGGACCTGAACAAGAAGAAGGACACAAAGGAGATCTACACCCACTTCACCTGTGCCACCGACACCAAGAACGTCCAGTTTGTCTTTGACGCCGTCACCGACGTCATCATCAAGAACAACCTGAAGGACTGTGGTCTCTTCTAAAGGCGGGGCCAGGGGAGGCAGGCCAGAAGAGGAGCTAAGGTGAGGACAAAGATTAGGGGAAAACAAAACAGCAAATCCAATGCTGATGATATAGCCCATTATCTCTTTTGGGGACTAGATGACCATGTTAGAAAGGACTAAATAGTCCGTGTGGTGATAACTAGGGCCCTGTGTTTTGCGCAGTCATGTTGTCATAGCAAAATCTTATCCTGTATTTTAAGCCTTATCCGTACATTAGCATTACACCAAAAATGAACGCAATTTTGTAAGGATGGTGCTGGACTGTTTGCTTAAAAATGTTTAAATAAAGGTTACAATCCAGGCATGTCACATGACTGCACAAAACACAGGGCCCAAGTCATAACTGAGAACATACAGTTGAAGTCGGAAGTTTACATACACTTAGGTTGGAGTCATTAAAACTTGTTTTTCAACCACTCCACAAATTTCTTGTTAACAAACTATAGTTTTGGCAAGTCGGTTAGGACATCTAGTTTGTGCATGACACAAGTAATATTACCAACAATTGTTTACAGATTATTTCACTTATAATTCACTGTATCACAATTCCAGTGGGTCAGAAGTTTACATACAGTAAGTTGACTGTGCCTTTAAACAGCTTGGAAAATTCCAGAAAATGATGTCATGGCTTTAGAAGCTTCTGATAGGCTAATTGACATCATTTGAGTCAATTGGAGGTGTACCTGTGGATGTCTTTAAAGGCCTACCTTCAAACTCAGTGCCTCTTTGCTTGACATCATGGGAAAATCAAAAGAAATCAGCCAAGACCTCAGAATAAAATTGTAGACCTCCACAAGTGTGGTTCATCCTTGGGAGCAATTTCCAAACGCCTGAAGGTACCACGTTCATCTGTACAAACAATAGTACGCAAGTATAAACACCATGGGACCACGCAGCCGTCATACTGCTCAGGAAGGAGATGCGTTCTATCTCCTAGAGATTAACGTTCTTTGGTGCGAAAAGTGCAAATCAATCCCAGAACAACTGCAAAGGACCATGTGAAGATGCTGGAGGAGGTACAAAAGTATCTATATCCAGAGTAAAACGAGTCCTATATCGACATAACCTGAAAGGCCGCTCAGCAAGGAAGAAGCCACTGCTCCAAAACCGCCATAAAAAAATCCAGACTACGGTTTGCAACTGCACATGGGGACAAAGATCGTACTTTTTGGAGAAATGTCCTCTGGTCTGATGAAACAAAAATAGAACTGTTTGGCCATAATGACCATTGTTATGTTTGGAGGAAAAAGGGTGATGCTTGCAAGCCGAAGAACACCATCCCAACCATGAAGCCCAGGGGTGGCAGCATCATGTTGTGGGTGTGCTTTGTTGCAGGAGGTACTGGTGCACTTCATAAAATAGATGGCATCATGAGGAAGCAAAATGATGTGGATATATTGAAGCAATGTCTTAAGACATCAGTCAGGAAGTTAAAGCTTGGTCGCAAATGGGTCTTCCAAATGGACAATGACCCCAAGCATACTTCCAAAGTTGTGGCAAAATGGCTTAAGGACAACAAAGTCAAGGTATTGGAGTGGCCATCACAAAGCCCTGACCTCAATCCTATAGAAAATGTGTGGGCAGAACTGAAAAAGCATGTGTGAGCAAGGAGGCCTTCAAACCTGACTCAGTTACACCAGCTCTGTCAGGAGGAATGGGCCAAAATTCACCCAACTTATTGTGGGAAGCTTGTGGAAGGTTACCTGAAATGTTTGACCTAAGTTTAACAATTTAAAGGAAATGCTACCAAATATTAATTGAGTGTATGTGAACTTCTGACCCACTGGGAATGTGATGAAAGAAATAAAAGTGTAAATAAATTATTCTCTCTACTATTATTCTGACATTTCACATTCTTCAAATAAAATGGTGATCCTAACTGACCTAAAACAGGGAATTTTTACTAGGATTAAGTGTCAGGAATTGTGAAAAACGGAGTTTAAATGTATTTGGCTAAGGTGTATGTAAACTTCCGACTTCAACTGTACATGATGTATGATTTGTTTTCTGATGGTTAAATTGGCTCAGCAGTACATCATAGATAGACCCCCTGCATGTCTTACATGTTAAACGTTTCCCTTTCTCATTACCATACATACACAAACTGCACATCTCATATTTAATACATATTTGCTCTGCCATGTCTGGGCTAGCTGACTCTTCTTGCCTCTCTTCGCCAGGAGTGCTTATTCAATGAGTCTGCTGCCTTGGGGATAGAGTGGACAGACACACCACCGTCACAGACAGACTGTACCGTTCCTGAAAACTCCTGCTTTTCTATATGGAAACAAACAACAAACTGAGAAGTTGGGAGAAAAAGCCTTGCAGAATTATTCCAATGATCACTTATTCTCAACTGTCATGTCCTCCTCTCCCTCTTGTGTATGTTTGTTTATTTTCGTTGTACGTAAGATATTTAATTTGAAAGGGGTCTCTTTTTTTTCTGCCAAGTCTGAATTTGATCTCAGATGTATCATTTTTTTGCTTCTTTCTTTGTTGTTTTATAAGTATTATCCGAGGTTAGAAAAATAGGGAAAAAAAAGTTTTATATCCTTTACATTCACTTTACTTTAATAGATGTCATTTTATGAAACTTTCAATTGCATAAAGCTTTTTTTTTTAAAGGGAAACAAGCATGGAGAGAGAACATGAATTGAGAGGAACAGTTTTGCTAATATTTACATAACAAACAAACGTTGTATGCTGTATCATATCACTTATCATTACACATGGACTGTCCGTTGATGATCATAGCTGTACTTCTTTAATCGTCACAATGTAACATTCCTTCGAAAATAATTACAAAAAGTCAAGAAAAAAAGTATCAAATTTAAAAACCTTTGAGATTTTTTTTAAACAATATTGAATACGTATGCTCCTAACATTAGTATATTTTGTTTTCATCCCATGTCTTTTGCAGTATGTTTGTGCCTTGATGTATGTATACACCTGTTACATCTAGAGACTTGCTTTCTCCATAGTGTGAATTAGGGCTATTTCTACTCCTATAGTATTCACACACGACTGATAAAGAGGTAACATAATATATCACAATGATAAGAAAGAAATGAACAATGATAGTGTTTTGGCAAATATTTCAAATGCTTTAAAAGTCCTACTATTGTTTCATTTAAATAAAGTTTGGATCACCTCAATTACCATTCTCCTGGTGTGTCTCTAGAATAATATGGCCTATCTACAGATTCCGCTGTAAGAATGCCATTTTGAATATGGCATAGCAATGCTAATCAGATTTAATTAGGGTCTTAAAGGTAAGTAGAACATCCCCATAAGGTAAACATTGCACATCCATCCTAATGTACACAAATGTAAATGAGAATGTACCAACAGTGCCAACAATGCTTCATCCCCCAATTACATGGAGTATTCATATGCATGAGGAACAGACAATGGAGGGTGATGGGGTGGCTTGTACATTCAAATGTGCAGCTATGCACATGATCTGCCTAAGCCTATACAGACTGTGATGTGCAGTCTTGCTCGTTCCAATAAATTGATTGGGGACAATGTAACAGTCCAGCTCCAGCATTTGCACGGCAAAACTTCCATTACGTAAAGAATGCAGCGAATGGTGTAGGCATTGGGAAAACATTGGACTCCCAACAGCCCAGGGTACCAGGCGCTCAGGTAAAATAGGATGGGGGTAGTTTGAGTGTTCAAGCTGTGTGCCGTTCCAGAACAATCCGTCAGGTGGTGCTACACGCCTCTATGTGCTTCAAATCAAATGTAGCCTAACTGCATCCACACGAGAAGAGCCCTTTATTCACTGTTGGAAATGAAAGGTTTTTCTTATTATTTCTCTATAGTGAAATGCAACTGATTACATAAACTAGGTAGGTCTAGACATTTTTCAACAAAGCATCATGCGCGTTTTACGGCAACTTTGAACTAAAAGTTGCACATAGGTGAAGAAGCCTAAATCCAAAACTGTATGTTGGCCTATGTAGGCTAACAGCCTATTGTAATCGAAAAAACATCAAACAATATAGTTAGGTACTCCTATGTGTCTCTTTGCCCAGTCTGAGACAAATAATAAAAAACATCGTCTCGTCCATGATTGACACATGACTGAAATCCCACCAGTGTAGTCCTGGCAATTGTTTTAATTCCGCGCATAATACAGCAGAACTTCTCAGGTGTGGGGAAATGTTTTGACGCGGTGTTTATGTGTTGGGTCGTATTTCAGGCGCGTTGCTATTGGCGCATTCTGTGATGCGCGCCGTTAACTGGCTGCGTGGAAAGAGACTGCGCTCACAAAGTACACGGCCGGCCCTACAACCACATGCACTCTTCTGTCTGAGAGGCGTTGAGTGGACATCGGACCTACTGAGAAAGTTGCAACCGCTTTGGATTAATTGTTCTATTAGAGAAGTCAATTATTCACCCGATGTAAGTAGCCTGATCTAGAGAAATGCATCCTATAGGCAAGGCAACTTTAGCGCTAGAGAACATCATTTTGTATGCTGAATAATTATTGTCTTTTTGCAGGATAAAGTAATCAATTTGGAATTCATACAATCAGACACGACAAGAGCAATGGTACGTTTATTTTGTAACATTTCCAGATTGTTATTTGTAGATGATTGTATATGTTATTTTGTGTGAAGTGCCTATATATTTCTTCCTAACAGTTGTACAGAAGAGACGGGGAGGTTATTATATTGAGCGGCTGAATGTTGTGGTAAACAAAACCAAATGGTCGGCGCTTATAACTTTACGACCCTCCTATGACAGTTAGACAATACAGAGCAGCTGAGAATAATTGTATTGGAAAGATTACAAACTCTTGTAATTATTCCATTTGAACTTTAAGGCCTAAATCCATTTTCTTAACGAACTTTTCTTGAGAAATACTGTCTTGTTTATTGCTTACTTTTTCCATAGGCTACTTAGTCATTTCTGGCAGATGCAGTTGCAAATGTCTGGAAATCAGAATATATTTTAGCTGGTTACTTGCAATAGACATATTCATTGGTGCGTTATATATGTGTTATTGATGATTAATCAAGGATCAATAATGTCATAGACATGTCAATATCATTTCTGTACATGCCTCCCTCCATCATATGTGTGAAGTCCTTCCTTCTGAGTCTTTCCTGTAGCACAGATATGGCCTTTTTTACTTTATTTGTAATTTATTTCACCTTTATTTAACCAGGTAGGCTAGTTGAGAACAAGTTCTCATTTACAACTGCGACCTGGCCAAGATAAAGCAAAGCAGTTCGACACATACAACAACACAGAGTTACACATGGAATAAACAAACATACAGTCAATAATACAGTAGAAAAAGTCTATATACAGTGTGTGCAAATGAGGTAAGATAAGGGAGGTAAGGCAATAAATAGGCCATGGTGGCGAAGTAATTACAATATAGCAATTAAACACTGGCGTGATAGATGTGCAACAGATGAATTTGCAAGTAGAGATACTGGGGTGCAAAGGAGCAAGATAAATAAATAAATACAGTGTGGGGATGAGGTAGTTGGATGGGCTATTTACAGATGGGCTATGTACAGGTGCAGTGATCTGTGAGCTGCTCTGACAGCTGGTGATTTAAGCTAGTGAGGGAGATATGAGTCTCCAGCTTCAGAGATTTTTTCCAGTCATTGGCAGCAGAGAACTGGAAGGAAAGGCGGACGAAGGAGGAATTGGCTTTGGGGGTGACCAGTGAAATATACCTGCTGCAGCGCATGCTAAAGGGTGGGTGCTGCTATGGTGACCAGTGAGCTGAGATAAGGCGGGGCTTTACCTAGCAGAAACTTGTAGATGACCTGGAGCCAGTGGGGTTGGCGACGAGTATGAAGCGAGGGCCAGCCAACGAGAGCGTGCAGGTCGCAGTGGTGGGTAGTATATGGGGCTTTGGTGACAAAACGCATTGCACTGTGATAGACTGCATCCAGTTTGTTGAGTAGAGTGTTGTAGGCTATTTTGTAAATGACATCGCCGAAATCGAGGATCGGTAGGATGATCAGTTTTACGAGGGTATGTTTGGCAGCATGAGTGAAGGATGCTTTGTTGCGAAATAGGAAGCCGATTCTAGATTTTATTTTGGATTGGAGATGCTTAATGTGAGTCTGGAAGGAGAGTTTACAGTAACCAGACACCTAGGTATTTGTAGTTGTCCACATATTCTAAGTCAGAACCGTCCAGAGTAGTGATGCTGGACAGGCAGGCAGGTGCGGGCAGCGATCGGTTGAAGAGCATGCATTTAGTTTTACTTGCATTTAAGAGCAGTTGGAGGCCACGGAAGGAGAGTTGTATGGCATTGAAGCTCGTCTGGAGGTTAGTTAACACAATGTCCAAAGAAGGGCCAGAAGTATACAGAATGGTGTCGTCTGCGTAGAGGTGGATCAGAGACTCACCAGCAGCAAGAGCGACATCATTGATGTATACAGAGAAGAGAGTCGGCCCGAGAATTGAACCCTGTGGCACCCCCATAGAGACTGCCGGAGAGTCCGGACAACAGGCCCTCCGATTTGGCCTTGGAGCATTATCTCTTGCGTTAACCAATGACTGACTGGTGCTCTCTACCGGTGTTTAATAACACCACAGTAATGGAAGGCTGCAGGGTACAGTTTTGCTGCTTTTCGACTGTAACACCAGTGTTACACTATACTATACTATAATGTTATGCTAGGGAAATTGGGTTTCCATATCTAGGGCTGACAGTGGGGACTTGTGAAGAGCAGAATCAACAACCTCTGCGTCATCAAAACAGTTGCTTTGTGAGAAGGTGTTGAAGTTCATAGTGAACCATTGTTAGGTAAATGAAAGCTTAAAAGTACCGGTGGCCTGGCTTTGGTCCCAAGTTAGAGCGGGTCCACCAGAGCCATGAGACACGTGCAGATGGAAACAGAAAAGTCTGAGCCTTTTGGGTAAAAAAACGAGGTAAATCCTTTATGGAAATGTGCAACATATTTATGTGCCCTCTTTCAGATTCTCTCCGAGATTCGATTTAGGGCACAATTTCTATCACCCAAGCCCTTCGGGGTATTGTATTGAGCTGGATGAGTCAGACCTCCACACTATTGTGAAGGACAATGCACATGGCAGACCTTTCAGTGTTAATGCGCCTCCAAGGCCCTGTCTCACTCTGTCAAACAGAGCTCTCTTCTACAGCCAAATGGTTAAGTTCCCACAGCTGTGATAACATCAGGGCATCGTCTCTGCTGATTTGGTCTCCTCACTGTGCCTCCAAACAGCACTCTGGCCTAAGACGGATGAGGGTTGGGAGGTAGCAAACACAAGCATGCTACACAAGCATGCTACAAAACATGGAAAAACCTTGGAGGATTATTACAAATGAAAGTTTAACAAATGACATCATTCTAAAGCTGTTATTTGTGGTGATTTGTAGTACAGCGGGAAATCTTTTTTTAACAAGAAATGTCCTGTGCATACAGTAACCTGTGTTCTGTTCGCTACAACACCCGAGTGAATGGGATTGATCTTGAGGTGTTGCCTTGTCACCTTTTAACCTTGATGTGATAAGATGGATTCAGTGGTGGTTCCCAAACCACACTAGGCACATTCTGTTTGGTTGTGGTTTCTGTTTTGTTTTCCCCTCCCCTTTTACATTACTTGATGTTCACCCATTTGAAATGTAGATTTAATTGTTAAGACATCCTGAGAATATTGTTGTAATGTAACTGAATGCCATGGGAACTTGTGTCATTCAGACTGT